>NC_044569.1:75281299-75586599 GCF_007565055.1 Rhinopithecus roxellana | reverse complement strand
GAAAAGGACCAATAGAATTTAACATGTTATAATAATGTTTTAACAACCCCACAAGTTGTTATTACATTTTTTAACATGTTTATAAAGGTAGTTAGGGGTTATCTTGGTGTCCTTCTATCTCTTTAGGATGAAGTAAGAAGGAAAAGCACTAGTATCACTATAAGAGGTATACACTTTTTCATACTACTGCACCTTTGATGTCAAACACTTAATATTAGTACCTGTGATATTAAACTTTGGTTATCTTTACCTGTGACATTCAAAGTTACTGGCCCACGAGGCTACCACCAAAAAAATATATATATATATTTGCTGGCTTTCGCAGCAGCTCCTGCTTCTCCTGGAAATACCATTTCCTGGGCTGCCAAAAGAGTACATATCTTGGTGATAGATAGGATGGACTTGACAATTAAGCCATCTGCTGGCTGGCTTCTCTGATTTCTCTGCTTGTCCTCTGAACAGGCTTCTCCTCCGCATGGCTGCCATCAAGAAGGAAGACCAAAGAGACCAATCTCACCATATTTTCTGGATGACTCTACCTAGAAGTTTCCAAGCTGAAAGGGAATGATCTGCACGTGGCATCCTTTGCTAAGACCACCAATGTGTAGAAGAGATGTTAACTATGTTTAAACAGGCTGACACATGTAGAAAAAAACTCAACTGGAAATTCAAATAAAGATGCTCCTTGGAGGACAAAAACAACTGAGTCACTTAGAGCCAATTCTTCTAATTAGGAATGTCTGTCTTTCTCAAGGAACAATTTTGAAACACTTGTGAGTAGAGGAAGCAGTCAGAAAGATAACTCCTGGCCGGGCGCGGTGGCTCAAGCCTGTAATCCCAGCACTTTGGGAGGTCGAGGCGGGCGGATCACGAGGTCAGGAGATCGAGATCATCCTGGCTAACATCGTGAAACCCCGTCTCTACTAAAAAATACAAAAAAAACTAGCCGGGCGAGGTGGCTGGCGCCTGTAGTCCCAGCTACTCGGGAGACTGAGGCAGGAGAATGGCGTGAACCTGGGAGGCGGAGCTTGCAGTGAGCTGAGATCCGGCCACTGCACTCCCGCCCGGGCCACAGAGCGAGACTCCGTCTCAAAAAAAAAAAAAAAAGAAAGATAACTCCTTTTATTTTCTGCTTCAGTTTATTTTGTAGGCTGAAATATGCCCCCAAAAACTCTAAAAGGAGAAAATATTTACTTTGTTATATTGACTTTCTTAGAGTTAACAATATGATGCCTGAACACTGAATTTAATATGGCTCATCATTTTCTCTCATGAGATGGAATTACTTAGTTGATTGATTATCTTTTTTTTCAAACATTTTTCTAGCCCACTGGCCTGTTCCCTGATTGTTTCCTAGGGAAAAGTTGGCAGTCATTGATGTATTCTAGAGTAGCAGCTATCAATCCATTGGAATTCAGTAATATTACACTATGATTGTGTATTGATTTAGAGACTACAGTAGAATTACCACTTTCGGGTATTTTTTTTTTTTTTTTCTGTAGGCAAGAAAAATAGTTTATGGACTTTGGAATAGCACTGTAGCTTTAGTTACTGTTTGAAAATTCAAGAAGTAAATATTTATTTACTCTAAAAGGAACAATGCCAGTACTAATATTACACAAAAGAAAACATCTGTACCTGAGAAAATTATACATTTTAATATAATCAAGAAAAACTTAACATCAATTAAATTAATGTTAATTAAATTAGTATCATTTTATAGACTAAATGCAAGATAAATATTCTACTACTATTGTAGAATTTGGAAAAATTGAAATGTTGACATTTTATTCCTTTAGACCACAAACACCTAACAAGCACCTTCTTTGATTTATACAGTTACTCTAAGTGTCAGAGGCATTTGAACAAAAGCGACTTCATCTTGAATAGGGCTTGGGTGAAATAAGGCTGGGACTTGCTGGACTGCACCCTCAGTAGGTTAGGCCTTCTTAGTTACAGAATGCAGAATGAGAGGGAGGTAGGTACAAGATACAAGTCACAAAGACCTTGCTGATAACACAGAATGTGATAAAGAAGCCAACCAAAACCTGTCAAAAGCAAGATCATGATGAAAATGACCTCTGGTCATGCTCATAGCTCATTGTATGCTAATTACAATGCATTAGGATGCTAAATGACATTCCCACCAGCCCCATGACAGTTTACAAATGCCATGACAACATCTGGAAGTTACCCTATGTGGTCTAAAAAAGAGGGGCGCCCTCAGTTCTGGAAATTGCCCACCCCTTTCCTGGAAAATTTATGAATAATTCATCCTTTGTTTAGCATATAATCAAGAAGTAACTGCACATATATTCATTTGAGCAGCCCATGCTGCCCATGACTATGAAACAGTCATTCTTTCATTCCTTTACTTTGCTAACAAACTTGCTTTCACTTCACTCTATGGACTCGTGCCCAATTTTTTCTTGCATGGAGTCCAGGAACCCTGTCTTGGGGTCTGGATTGGGACCCCTTTCTGGTAACATAAGGTTGAGAGATATAAGAATAAATCAAACATAGGTGTCTCCCCTCTACAAATAACTTATATATCATCAAACAATAGAAATGAAAATGGTATACAATCAAAATTCAAGATAGGAAAGGGGAAGAAATTAAGTTTAATTTCCTTGCTTTTTTATGTTACTTTTATTATTTTTGTACACCACAAGTAAAATCCTAAGGTCCCTAATTGACTGAACAGACTCCCTATTAGCCAAGGGCAGCCCAAAGAAACACGAATAGTGAAATTCCCCATGTAACAGGATGGGAGATCCGACATGCTTTATCATATTCCCTCTCTTTTAGGGTTTAGGCACAGCTGACCAGCAGTAATGTTAAAATGGAGATCATAAGACTAATAGAACAGACTCTTTGTGGAAATAAGATACCAATGAATAAACAAGACCTGGGATTATGCAAGGTGAGGGTTAAGTCACACCCTACAAATCATAAACTCTCATTAAATGTTTTTTGTTTTTGTTTTTAAATAACCAGGTATTAATACAATCTGGTTTACTTTCCCGCCTGACTCTGGTATAACATCTCATGATAGCTAACAGACCCTAAAGGAAATCAATATATTTTACCCCAAAATATATTTCTTTGACATATTTTGAAATGGCTACAACAAGGCCAGCAGGTTGAAATGGCCATGCAAAGGCATCTTTTGTGAAGGAATTTTGCATCTGTAGAGAATCCTCTTTATGTAGTCAAGCTTTTCCTTTCTAGGCCTTTTCCCAGTCTAAGAGCGTCTGATACCTTTAAGGTCTGAAAAGTGACATTTACCATCTATTCTCTCTGAACACTGTTACCTGTGAGCCTTCGTCTACATAGCAAGGGCCTTGGCTCATACAGCCCTTAATATTTTAACTCAAGCATTCCTTTCTACTGACTTCAAGTTCTTAGACATTAGCTTAACTGTTAACCAACTGTCAACTAAAGAATCCCCCAAACCCATCTATGACTTGTAAGCCCTCTGCTTTGAGATGTCCTGCCTTTTGAGACTGGACTAATGTATACTTTTGTTCAAAGGAAATCTTTAGCCAAATTAAATTTGACAGAGTTTAATTGAGAAAAGAACAATTCATGAATCGGGCAGCCACCCAAGCCAGAGTAGGCTCTCAGAGAGACTCCAGCACAGCCACATGGTGGATGATTTATGGACAAAAAAGGGAAAATGACAAGAGAAAATGGAAGTGAGGTACAGAAACAGCCAGACTGATTACAGCTTAGCATTTGCCTTATTTGAACACATTTTGAACAGTTGGCCTCCTTTGATGGGCCAAAACTCAATGATTGATACATCAAGGAGATTACAGTCTGTTTACACATCCATTTAGGTTGTAGCTCATCATGCAAGAGAAATCCTTAAATGAAACTCAAAATATGGAAGCAGGCACCATTATGCTAAACTCTATTTAACCCCTTCCATGTATTGATTGATATAGTTTTCTTTTACTTCTTTGTCTGTAAAATGTATGAAGCCAAACTAACCTGATTGGCCTGGGACCACTTATTCAACACTTTGTGGGTTTGTGTTTTCTCTGGACCACGGTCACTCATATTGTCTCAGAATAAACCTCTTTAAAATATTTTATAGAGTTTGGTTTTTCTATTAACACCTTCAGAATGGCATATCTCACATGTTCTTTATCAGTAGAGAGTAAATCTTTGCTTACCAGTGCCACAATTAGGACTTAACCCTGTGTTAAATAGATATACAAAGAATCCTAAGTCCTTGAAAGGAAAATGAATTCTACAATGTGGTGTGTTAAAAATCATAGCAATATCTGAAGTAGATGGATTTAGCAGTGGACTCTAAGTGTTCAACTAGAGTAGATGGTATGAAAAATTAGAAAATAAAAGAACTCCAGCACATACTGTATAACACCATTATAGGCATAATTAATCAGCAATACTGATATCTAATAACTAGTGTGTTACTCTAACTACTGGGCAAAAGGAAACCATTATGTTTGTAGGCATGCACATCACTAACCCAAACGCTAGGCTGTTGTTTAGATTCAACATTCCTAAGGACTACTACTTTTTGCTGTATTTGTTAAATCCAGATGGATCATTTTGGTTCAGTGTGCCACCATTCCTTTGTTGTCATTATCATTTTAAAAAAATAAAGATATTTCATTAAAAATTTGATTTGTGCCTGACAGTTTTAACTAAACCTCTCACTAAAGGTTTACAAACCGATTTTAATACCGAAATGAAATAAGAACTCAAAACTTGATTAAATCCTAAATTACACCAAAAAGTACTGACAGTCAAAAGGCTAAATCCACTTCACAATGCCTCAAAAATTGTGTCTACTCAAAAGATTTACAAAACATTTACTAAATATCCACAAAATCTAGCAAGTTCTGTAAAAGCTCCAAAGCCATATTTTGAAACAATTTTCATGGACCCAGAAGGCTTAAAGACATATTAAAATTCTATATCAAAATATCATTATTTTATCATAGTAAACTACTGAGACTCACCTGCTTCAAATATAAATAAGGGTGGTAGACTAATAGCTTTTGCATTGTTGCAGAAAATGTCAAGTTATTATTCGATACAGAAATTCTAAGACTTTTCACCTTTCCTTGTATTTTTATTCTAATTAGGTTTTAGAAGATTGTTTATTGTATCTATTTGGAGGAATGTGTTTCATGCTGTGTCCTTCATTAAAAAGATTAAGTACTTGATCAATCCTTAACCTCTTAGTGCTTCTCATTAGTTTGGTAATTTATTCATCAAAAACGCACTCCAAGATGTGGTGGGATTGAAGAACTGGTGTTGATCCAAAAAAGCATGCTGTGTAGTGCCATGAACCTCATCACTTAGGGTAATGTGCCTGCCTGAGAAAAAGGAGCAGGATTTCATTATAATAGGAGAGGTATCTAAATGTTTATATTTTTCTGCCACAAACCCAAGTGAAATCTTTTGAGATTTGCCCCTCTGTAAACTTGTTAGAAGTAAAAAATGATTTAGTGCATATAGCATGTGGACAGTTAAATTTACAGAAGGCAAGAATTCCAAAACCTGTTTGAAATCAGCATTTCTTTTTAATGGGTTACTTGCATAAGTTAAAGGAATATGAAATAGAATACTTCTCAGGTTAGAGAAACGTCATTAAACTGAAACCATCTTAAGGATTTTAATAGATTAAATTTCCCCTCAATTTAATAAAGGAGTTATATATTTTACATATGATTGTGTATTTTACATGTATGTGTGTATGCCTGTGTGTGTGTGTGTGGTGTGTGTATGGAGAGAGAGAGATTTATTCCAGATTCAATGGAAACAAATTAAAATTTATACTCACAAACACAAGTGCACTCATATATATACTTTAAGTTGCATTATTTTGGGCCTATTTAATCTGAGGAATTGTATAGTCAGAAATGAGTATGTATCAAACACATACACAGTAACACATATACTTTTATTTAATTTGATTACTTTAAACCTCAATTTTTCTGAGTGAGATTATTATCAGGAACCTCAAATACAGGCTTTCCTAATAACAAATCCAAGTTAAATTTTTCTATTATATCTTAGAGCTACGTGGTCCTTAGAATGCTATTCAGCTCCAAAGCAGTATATTTTTAGTATGCCGTTAATCTTTTCTTTTCTCATTTTAGTAGACACATGCCCATCTGCTACTCATCATTCTCACTGGTTTAGCAAGGCAAGGAATCTGTCTGATCTGATTCAAGCCTCACCTTGAATAAAATCTGAGAATCCCTGTGGATATCCAGAAAAAATTAAAGAAAAGAAAGTAGACAGGTGAAAAAAAGAAATAGAGGAAGAAAAGGAAGAAGAATGGCAGGTGGTGTCAAAGACAGAAGCCAAACAAGTAAGGAAATTGATTTTATTCAAAGCTTTTCCATAGGGAGGGAGATCTAAAAATCAGGGTCTCAGCAGGAAGAAGTTGACAAGTTAAATAAAGGTGGGGTGATCTACAGTTTGGATTCTTATATATATTTTGTCCAATCAGGGAATTCTTAGCTAAAATGGAAATATTTATCCCTGTGTCTAGCTAGTTTCACAGGGGACAAAAGTTCTGATCTCAGCTGATCATTTATGAGACCATAAAGGGGAAGTTGAAAGGTCTGTCTGGTTTTGTTGTCAGGTTCAGACAAAGTGGGGGAAGGTTGTGTTTGGCCTTATCACAGATAAACAAGGGAGCCATCTGCAAATCTTACAGGAGTCAAGTGTAAGGATCAACACCTAGTCATACGGGGAAAGTTAGTTCTTCCAGATAATCTATTTCCCATAACATACAAAGGAGGATTTTGGATTAAAAAAAGACTAGGGGGATTTTTTAACCATCATTGTTTGCCACGGCATGAGGCTGACATGAAATTCAACATTATCAGCAGAGAGGCTAGACAGGAGAAAGAAAAGAAAAATCAGCTTTCTATTTAGGAAAAATTTCATTCTTTCTCTACGTTAAATTTGATGAAAATTAAATTCGTGTTATGAACTAAAACTCTTTTCATATCCTCTCACTTATTTAAACCTCTGTTAATTTCCAAAGGGATTTTCTAAATTTACACAGTTAGTTGCTCTAAGAACCAGGACCAATATTCATATTGCCCGACTCCTAAAGTAGTTCACATTGCATTACAGCATGCTTGTAGTCATATTTTGCAAATGAATAGCAATATTCTCTTAATATGAACATTAGAACAGTTTAAAACTAAAATCAAAGGGCCAAAAAATATCAAAAAGTTGTTTGTGGCTAAAGGACTTAGAGCAAAACCTAAAAATCAGCAACACTACTGAAAAATATGCAACAAAGAAAAGATCTACTATATGTAGCAGTCGTAAAAATTAGTGACAAAGCAAGACCAAACCAAATATATTAGCACTTTGAACAGATTTATATTAGGTTCAATTTCCTAAATTCTTGTTTTCAAAGTTCATAAAATCCAGCCTAATATTAATAATTTCTCACCTAGAGTAACACAAGAATCTGAATCTGAGGTCAGGTTGCTTTGACCAGAGGTCGAAGGCAGCTAGAGTTCTCCTAAGGGCTTTGCATACCTAGTGCTGGTTTGTTTTAGTCAAGCAAAGGAAGGGCAAGAGTGCTCTTGGCATATCAATTTCACCCCAACAGTGGCCTCTGGGTAATTTTCTAAAGCTGAGAGTCTGAGGCAAAGAAACTTGAATTCTCTACTTTCCTTAATTACAGAGTCATACTTAACGGCAAGATCATACCTGGTCAAAATCAGAAAACCAAAATCAATCACAAATCCCAAAATTTTTTAGGTAATTTTATTTATTATTGAATTTGTTATTCCTTCACTCATAGGTGTTCTTGAAGACAAGACATTAAAGTAAAAAGAAAAATATTTTTTAAAAATAATATATAGAAACATTAAATACCAGTAGGGCTAGTAGAAATGGAAAATTAACTGCTTTGGCATCATGTTTTCATATAATTGATAAGAAGATTAGGTTGCATTTTCTTTTCCTACTAAACAAAACAAACCTAAACAACTTCCAATTTTCCTACAACAGCAATTTATTAGAAAAAAAAGTGGGGTTCAGATGAGAACTGAAACCATGTTTTCCTGTTCCCATGCTAATTAATTCTGGGACAAAGTATACAATCTTTTATTAAAAAAACAAAAACAAAAACAAAACTAAACAACCTAAGCAACACTGAGACCAAGTAAAAATAGCCTAGCTGCTTTGTCCAGGAAATAGTTGGTCCTGGAAGCTTTAACAGTGAATTACTAACATATCGTACTTGTCATTTTGCATTTGAAGACTTTCTTCTTGCTGTGGCTGCCAATCCAAAGCTACTATGTCACAAACACTGCCAATCCCAAGCACTATGCCATCTTGCATAACCCACCATAAAATCACCAGCCCAGGTCCCAAAACGCTTGAAAGCAACCACTCAAGGCCTGAAACACTGTAAATATTCCCCTCAGGATTTTCACTTCTGAGGCACAGCTAAGATATTGACAAAGGGGTATTTACCCTACTCTTCTAAGTCTCCTTAACTTTGTTTTGTTGAACCAACAGATTTTCCTGGTGATATCTTTGGAGCTTGCTCAGTCATTGTAGCAATACTACTTACCATATTTAAAATATCTGAGTCCCAGTGTCAGAGGCGTGCGAACCAGAGCAACTCCATCTTAAATAGAAGCTGGGTAAAATAAGGCTGAAATTTACCGAGCAGCATTTCCAGATGGTTAAGGCATTTTAAGTAACAGGATGAGGTAGGAGGTCAGCGCAAAATGCAGATCATAAAGACCTTGCTGATAAAACAGGTTGCAGAAAAGGAGCCGGCCAAAACCCATCAAAACAAAAATGGCAACGACAGTGACCTCTGGTTGTCCTCACTGCTACACCAGCGCCATGACAGTTTACAAATGCCATTGCAAAGTCAGGAAGTTACTCTATATGTTTTAAAAAGGGAAGGTATGAATAATCCACCCCTTGTTTAGCATATCAAGAAATAACTACAAAATGGCCAACCAGCAGCCCCCGGGGCTGCTCTATGGAGTAGCCATTCTTTTATTCCTTTACTTTCTTAATAGACTTGCTTTCACTTTGCACCACAGACTCACCCTGAATTCTGTCTTGCATGAGATCCAAGAACCTTCTCTTGGGGTCTGGATCAGGACCCCTGTCCTGTACCATCAATATTCTTACATGAAATTAGGTATTGTGATAATTTTTTGCATTGTTAACTTATAATTTTGTACATTTTGAGCAGCAATTAAAGTAGTTTAGATTAAAAATTGCAGGAGTTTAATTTGCATTGTTAACTTCTACATTTTGAACAGCAATTAAAGTAGTTTAGATAAAAAATTGCGGGAGTTTATACAGTTTTAAACTTACACACTTTTTCTTTTTTTTTTTTTTCTGACACGGTGTCTCATTCTGTCACCCAGGCTGGAGTGCAGTGGCGCCATCTTGGCTCGCTACAAGCTCCACCTTCCGGGTTCACACCATTCTCCTGCCTCAGCCTCCCAAGTAACTGGAGCTACAGGAGCCCGCCACCATGCCCGGCTAATTTTTTGTATTTTTAGTAGAAATGGGGTTTCACCGTGTTAGCCAGGATGGTCTCGATCTCCTGACCTCATGATCCACCCGCCTTGGCCTCTCAAAATGCTGGGATTACAGGCATGAGCCACCACGCCCGGCCTAAACTTACAAACTTTTACAAAATGTCTATAAATTCTTCTAAACTTCTAGTTTGTCTTTTTATTTGACGTAAGTTTAGCATATCAAATCAATTGCAATATCAAGTCATGTCATGGTCAAGAGGCAATTTATAATACAATGATTTTTTTCTCTTTATTTTTCTTGGCTTAAAAAAACAGCTACTTACAAGAGTCTTCAGTTCCGTCTATAAATTAATTGCCAAAAATCACAGCTGGACTTTTCATTACCTTGTGAAGGTATCCATATATCCAATTGATTTAAAAAAAAAATAGATAAAAATAGTAGCCAACAATGAGAGAAACTGAATTGCCTGTCAATGCATATTTCCAAGAGGACTGAAGATGGCAGGTGACAGGTATGCTGTAGAAGGTATTGAGAATGTGAGTTTCACATGAGCAAGAACTTAGTCTGTTTTATTAACTAATATATCCCAAATGTCTTCACTAACACTTACAATATAGTTCAATAAATACTTAACAGATGAATGAACAAACCAGTCAGAAACAGACTAGCCTAGGTGAAGTGACTGATGCTTGTAATCCCAGCATTTTGGGAGACCTAGGTGGGAGGATCACTTGAGCCCAGGAGTGTGAGTCTGTATTGAGTCATGATTCTGCCACTGCACTCGAGCTTGGGTGACAGAACAAGACCCTGTGTCCAAGAAACCAGAAACTCAGACTATACAGTATTTAAATTGTGAGAATCCATCCACTTAAGATAGCCCCATGTCTTCCTGCTTTGGTTCCTGTGCTTTATCAAGACCTGGCCTAGTCTTTCTCCACCCCTTCCTGTGGTATAAGAATTCCCCAGGCAAAGGGGACAGTCCTACAAAAGCCTATGGCACTCACTGCGAACACACTAGAGAATTCCATACCTTAATAGGCCTTATCTTACTTCCAGGGGCTGCAAGAGCTGTATCGCAAGGCACAAATGTGGTTCTGAGGATTAGCCATGGTCAAAGAGCAACTCCTGTTGTGGCTGAGGATAGATGGTACCTGTATGTACACGATGTGCTTTCATCTCCCTTGTTTGCTCACAAACATCTCCTATGTTAGGAAATATCTCCCATGTTTTCTCCTGTGTTACCTCACTTCCCAGAGATAAGAAGGGGTTGGCTATGAGTTGGAGGCTGAGAATCTGGAGCTGGTTCTCCCTGTGCTATCATGTACTAACACAAAGCTTTAAAAAATCTGAACATGCTAAATTGGACCTGGTTTCTCAAGACATTTTAAAGGAATATTTATCAAAATAGGAAGATAAAACATATTTTATTTATCAGGTTTTTTGACTTTTATTTATCACTTGTAAGTATTCAGGTACAAAGCATGTGTGCATCTCCTTGAATGTTACAGGTGGGCCGGTGCCCAACACTCACTTCTTTTATTCGCCCTGAGAATGACGACATCACAGAGATTCTAAGTGAGTGAGCTAACTCTCAGTAAGATGAGTTTAACTGCGCATAAATTTGAATAAATGCTCTTGTTTTCCTTTGATATGCCTTTTCAGTCTCTTCGTGCCTCAAGGGTAAGTCCTCACATACCAGCTATGAGGTCTTCTTGGGCAGATGCTCACAATTGTGCACCATTACTTCCACAGTGTTGAAGCTACAGATTCCCAGAAACAACCTCAAGAGATTCTGAATCATCATATGTATACGGGGTGGGAATAATGAAGATGAAGTATGTGCATTTCTAGCATTCATCCCAGATGACTCTGTTACCTATGAACTCTCAATCACATTTTGAGAAACACTATTCTAGGGAAAGTAACAAATGACAATAGTTTGCTTGCCTTAGTTTGTGGCTCACAAACTAAGGGTATGTGGATCACACATACCCTTGAGGTTAACATATGGACCAATTCGGTTCACCAGTGTGAGGTCCCACCACATCTAAACTGCAAGCCAAATCCTCAGTTAAAATAAAGTCTGTACTTGTCTTAAAGGTCATCTTTGGGCAGCTCTGGGGTGGATAGCTCACCTTTTTCCACTTACTTACTCATTGTACAGTATTAAGAACTAGAAGGTCAATATCAGGGTGCAGTATTTGGGAAGGAGCAACGAGGTACACTTTGGGTGTAAAGAAGATGATAAACCCTTAGCAATAATTGAGTAGCTAACATTTTTTCTGGATTGTCCCCTGGGTCTTCAGTTTCTTTTAGTATTTAGTTATAATAACAATAATGAACAACTATGTACAAAACTATGGGATCTCTATGCTCTTAAAGTTTTTATTCTTCTTCTCTACATTTCTTAAGCTCGTTTATTTCAATCATAGCATCAAAGTTTGAAAATCGGGGTAAAAAAAACCTGGAAAATTATGCCACGTTTTAGTCAGTGAGGAAAAAGTATACAAGAAATGCTCCATCCTGAAACCTTATCCTTTCCTGTTTTGCTTACATTGATTTCTCCAATTTCATGCTAACATGTAACTTTTTACAAAAGAAGACTATTTGAAAGTATGGGCAAATTGATCAACTTGTACTTGGCACACTTCCTTGCCATGCTTTTGAACGTGACTTTTATTAGTCAAGAGTTTTATTAGTCAAGTGTTTAATAAAGTTTACTTAAAGTTTCTGAAACTTTTTGAATTTTATATATCTTCCTTCAGAAACCTTGAAGAATATGGAAGCATCAGAATGTTAGACACATGATTCTCTATCTTCTAGAAACACTTATTCTCCTCCTCCTATTTCCTGGTCAAGTCTTAGTCATATTTGACCCTCAGTTTAGATGCTAAACTAAACTTTTCTGAGGTCCTGTTCCCACTATTAATAAAGAAGTCTTAAAGAATGTCTTTGCTTAAGTGAACTTGGAATTTTCTCCCCATAAAAAAATAATGTCACCTGACACAGTGTTGGGTACTTAGACATTCACATATTGAATAGATTTGTACTGAATCTGAATAATATGATTGTGTCTAGGATCACATCACTACACTCCCGCCTGAGTGACAGAGCAAGAGCCTATCTCTAAAAGCCAAAAAAAAAAAAAAAAAAAACACACACAAAAAACCAAAAAAACAAAAAGAATCTCATTAATTGGTATGCAAATTTTATATTAATATGCTTTCCAATCACATAAATATCATGGATTCTAGTTAATTTAAGAAAATTGGGCATGTTAAAAAAAGAAAATTCATATCAAAGATTAGCAGTCAATGAGTCAATTGTTGTTTTCAAGAATATTTATAGGTACAGGTATATAAATAAGCACATGTTTGAACTGCTTATTTCTGGCATTACTCAGTTGATATTAGAATTGTCAAATAATTTCTATTGTTGGGCAAACTTTCTTCTAATAAGCAGAGTAAAATTTTTATTGATTTTTATCTCTGACTCAGAGAAGGTCTTCATTGGAAAATGCATATATTTGAGTTGAAGATGTGAACAAGAAATCTTGTTTCTTTTCAAGGTCCTAAAGTTATTCATTCCAGTTATTTTAAAAGTTCATCTATATCAGGCATGATTAATATTAAATATGGAAATGTATTTTCTGGAATCATTGGCTTATAATACTTTTCGGTCAATGAGGTTTTCTAAAGCCTAGAGGAATATTTTAGATTTTCGAAATAATTTAGGTAGCACCTCCTTTCTTTAATCTATTTTAACATAGGTATAATTGAAGTAAAACCTGAAATGATGCACACATACCATCAGCAGCACACACAATCTGGAATCCTCCAAATATAGTATAGCTATCTTAATAGCATGCAATGTCTGGTTCATAGGCCAAAATTCAAGGAGTCTCTTTAGATCTGTGAAGATCTAAAGATTAGTGATATAGAGCAAGGACAAATATTCTTTCTTCAGTTCTCTGATTAAATCATCTGTTCATAATACTCTAATAATTGACTCACAAGGATAGTATTACTATAAATTAAACATTTCCATTTATTTCCAAGGACACTATTTTACTCAGAAACATGATAGTAAGAATAGTCTCAAATTTTGACAAAGTAATTGTAGTAGGAACTTGACTTGGGTTACTATTAAAGATTAAACTATTTTAATACTATTCTCAAAATAAAACCAAATTATGTGCTTAGATAAGCAGTCAATGTTTCTAGCATTCCTGCAATATTGCCCTGTGTAATTTATTCTATTGTACACAGTACATTTTTAGGTCTGACTTTAGTAGGTGTAATATGATACAGAAACAAAAATCACTCTAATTTTTACATTAAAACTAGTTTATTTAAAAGATAGCCTGAGTTTTTTTAAAGCTACTCTAAGCAGTTAAAGGCTATCCATACTGAAACTGTATATTAATAGGTTCCAAAATATCTTTTTCTATCTGGATGCTCTAAGAGCTGTAACAGTCAATAAGGCAATAAAGTGGAAAAGTGCTGTAAATTATTAAAATTTTGTTTCCTACTTAGTAAATAAATTAAATTAATATTTAGTTAACTGCTATCAATTTGATAAAAATCTCTAATTATTCATTTTATGGGATACTGTGAATAGGTTTATTTGACTTCATCCTTCATCCTTTTGATAATCATAAAATGTCATTTTGTTACCTGTTTCCTAAGGTTAAACCTATTATGTCTGTCTAAATAAAACTTGTTAGTATCAATAGCCTATTTTATGCTCCTCTCTTTTATAAAGAAATTAAGTTTTATAAGCTTTAAATTATAATAACATTACATATAAAAATTTATAACCAAAATAATGATTTTTTTAAAGCATGTGTAAGTCTTCTAAGAAGTTAGTTCCCTACTGCATACTGTTGGTGGTTTCTTGCAATAGTTTCATATACATCTTTGCTTTTCAAATCAGACACCAAATCTGAGTTGATGCCTGGTTTTTTTTAATACAGTTCAGGGACATTGTGTCATTAGTCACTGGCAGGGGTGGACGACTATTGATGCTATGACATCACGTTGACTAAAAAGAGTCATCTACACCTTAACCTTCATTGATGCAAACTCATCAGATTTATATGTTTTTAACAGAACACTTTTAGGAATTTCTGTATCTACAGTGTTTGCTCCCTCACATAATTTAGCTCTCTGCTTAGTTGCCAACTTACCAGAGAAGCCTTTCTTAACCATCTGATCTAAAATAGCATCTATTCACTCCCATCTCCACCAGCATCCATCTTTCTACTCTGCTTTATTTTTCTCTACAACACTTATTAACACCTAAATTAGTATTTATTTATTTATTTATTTACTTCCTCAACTAGAACAAAAGCTCCATGATAACTGTCTCCAAAATTGTCTGTTTTCTGCACTTTCGTATCCCAAATTATGGAGCATTGTCAATTATATACAGATCATTCAAATAAACACTTATTGAACAAATGAATGCATAAACTCTATGAAATATTTCTTAATTTTTGGATTTTTGTTTCTCAATTTAAAAAGTTTGGGAAGGGAGTTGAGCATATAGAAGTTTTTCTTTTCTTTTCTATTTTCGTTTTTGTTTGTGAGACAGGGTCCCATTCTCTTACCCAGGTTAGAGTGTAGTGGAGTGATCACACCTTACTGCAGCCTCTACCTCCTGGGCTCAAGGCATCCTCTTGCCTCAACCTCCAAAGTGCTGAGATTACAGGCATGAGCCACCATGCCTGGCCTAAAATCTCACATTTCATTCTGGAAGTAGGTGCCCTTATCTTATCTTAGTGAATTCTATACCACCAGTATAGATTGGTTATGTCTAAATTATCTCCTTGAAAGTGACAGGGAAGCTTTGATTACAGATGGCTAAGGTGTAGAAAAATGCAGACATCCTAATGTTATATGGCTAGTTCACATTCCCTGATTTACTGATGATTTAAATAGTATACTGCATGTGAAAACATGAAATGATTATGTTATACCCTCTAGTGGATGCTATTGGTGATGGGCCCCGCTCCTCCTTACCAACAGGTGCAGTGTTCCCATAGCTGCTGTACATGTTGGCTAATAAATCAGATAACTTCTATCCAGAGAATTTCACTCAGCCAAATATAATTTCAGGAGGCTTTTCCCTCTCCCACAAATTAACTAATGACTAATTGTCAGGGAGTCTGAAAGTAGTTTTATTTGCCTCAAGTGGGGCTAACTCTGCCCTGCAATGAGCTCTAAAATGTCCCTTAAAGGAGAAGACTAAAGCTAGTCTCCAGCTGAGACCACACTTTTCTTTATTTCTTTTCTCCTGTCCTGTTCTGCTTTCTTATTCCCAGGCTCTTGTGAATAACCCGCAATAAATAAATCACCAGAACAAGAATTAGGTAGAAAATTCTGACTCAGTACAGCCACGATCTCAACATTTTTTACTGATTTTCAGTACTTTGTATATTGGTCTGAAGTTTATATATTTGCTTGATTATTTTAAGTCCACCTATAACCAAAATTGATTCAAAGCATATGGTGAAGATAGACCTACAGGCCAGAAGCAGATGGACAATAAATCAGATCTCCTGGTAAATCCAGGACTATGTGTGTAGCACTGTAGACCAGCAATTAGCTGAAATTCACCCAAGGATTTCTGGTATAATGCTAACTATACATTATCCGGCTTTCTAGTAAACTGTTGCAATGTCTTGATCCATATATAGGTATATCCAATATTGATATAGAGAATTTTGCCAGTATTTTAATTACTAGTTCATCAGAGAACACTTTAACCTGTAAATTTCCTTTATTCAGTTTGTTTTAATGATCTACCAATAGGGATATGGATTTCTGGTGCTGTAAATCCCTGGAGCAGTGCCCTGAGGCACTTTGTCCTGAAGCTTCTGAATAGAATACAATTCTTGTGGCCACGTGAATACTCAAGTAGGAATTCAGGTGTGGCACAGTCTTGCATACATTTCTAAGCTTGCTTCTGGTGGATTTTCAAGGATAATTACTTTAGATTATTATAATATAGTGCATATTAAATGACTCTAAATTAAAATTCTTTACGGGAACTTTTCAATAATAAAAATGTCTAAATCCACCACCAAAATGTCTGATATAATTTATCTAGACTGTGGCCTAGCACCAATATTGTTTTAAAAGTCCCACAGATTATTCGAATTGTGCATCCACAGTTGAGAATCACTTCCTAGGGTGGTTTTCTAATCAAAGAATATGCATGCTAAATTCCCCCATAACAGGAGATTAGCCCCTCTTACATTGGTAGTACTTTGTTTTTTTAAGTTCATCACATACCAATATTTTGCAGTGTGTATTTAAAGTGTTCTACTAATTTTATTGTCCAGAATCCCCTCCTCTATTTACAACAGTGGTTCTCAGCTCTGAGTTTTTTGCTTTTCAGGAGATATTTGACAATGTCTTAAGATATTTTTGATTGTCACAACTCTAAAGGTGCTACTGGCATCTAATGAGTAGAGGCCAGATTCTAGTAAATATCCTACAGTGCACAGCACAGTCCCCATACACCAAGCAAAGAATCACCCATCCCAAAATTTCAATAACGCCAAGGTTGGGAAATTCCGGTTTATGTAAAATGTTTATTTCAGAGCTTTATCTTGGAATTTCTGTAATATCTGTGGTGATATCAGTAGTCACAATATTCCTTAAAGCACTGTAAATATCAAAATGATTCAAATAAAAGGGATCCCATCACTAATGAAACAGATGAAATTAAACCAACAACTATTTAACTAGGCAATCAATTATCTTCATAAAATGTAAACTTCTGTGCAATGACTGATGGTACTGTCAGAGACATACTTTCAAAAGTCACTAGTTTGAACAAAAAAATATATTTGGATCTCTCAAATTTCTCTGGAGTATACTTCTATTTAGGGTCATCTATTTGATTTGATTCAAGATAGAGTAAAAGCCACTTAGAATGAATCCTAGATAGAAAGTTACCAACATAAGACTCTTCATGTGCCTTCAAGTAATCTTTAAAGCAGATATGTTCAGGTTCCAGCAGGAAATCCATTCATTCATTATTGTGGTAGTGGATTTACACTGCCTGCTATTTCTTAACTCTTCTCTCTTACTCCTGTAAAGAGTCCAGGTCTCAGATGTATACATAATTGATGTCTCTTTGCACTATTTTCCTTGTAGAATGCCACTAACCACCCACTCCCACACCCATGTATTTGTAGTGAGGTTTTTAATTAACTGATTTCCATTCCATGAGCCCATTCCAGCCACTAGCAAAGGAGAAGGTGCTCAGGTGGTCAACACAAGCTGGATCAATCTATTCTACCTTGCAGACTTTATGAGTAAAGACTCATGGGGCAAAAGCCTGAGGCATCAGAAAACTTTCTCTAGGGAGCAAGGTCCTACATCTCCTGCCTAACCCTAGCTCCTGTCTCTCTTCTTGATCCTCAGGACCTGTGATTAATACAATTTTTCCCAATAAAAACCATTTGTACATTTATGAATCAGCCAGAGCTTCTGTAGACCTTTGCACTAGTCATAACCACCAGTTTTATTCTTAGTGGACCCCAAGCATCTATAGTGTGCTGCAAGATAGGTAAGACAGAAGCCATTTGCCTCAGGCATCATCTAGAAAAGTTGCAGAGTTCAATTCTACACCAAATTCTTTTTCTCCCCATGGAGAAATTAGGAACTGATTATTATTTTTTTCTCTCTCTTTCTCTTGCTCTACACTGAGCCAGGGGGAGGAGGCTTAGTGGATGGCCCACAGTAGTTCAAACTGCTGTTTTTGATCTCTGTAGCCCCCAAGGATCTAACATGAGCTTGATCCCGTCAGAGGCCCAAGACAAGTGATGTAGGAACTAGTCTCTCAGGAAGCACCAGGGAAAACTAGGATAGTGGGTATATGGTTCAACTCTTTCCCTTCTCAGATGGAAACTCAGAGGTGAAGGCTTCCTCCTGATTATATAGTACTATGCCAGGGGTAAGGATTGTGATGAGAGAGTATTTCTAATTTTTTCATTTGAATTTGATGTGGCTGTTTGTGTGCTAAATGATGCAAGAGACTTAACTGGTTTCTAGATTTATTCACAAAGGGAATTGATTTGTGTATTGTTATTGAATCAATGTGTCCATGTGGTAATGAACCAGAGTCCTACCATCTTGCTTTAAGGTAATCTGTCAGTTTTTAAGGTATTTAATTTTTATCCTTTTCCTCTTCATTCTAAATTTTCTTAAGTTTATCTTGCAATTCAGTAATTTTTGTGTGGTGTGCATTTGAATCCTCCATTAAGATTTTGTTTAGAAAACTGTGTTTTCATCTTAATGTATTCTATATGATAAATCATTGATCATGTTACATGATTGTTTTAGATTTATATATGTGACATCCTCTAGTAGTCAGTGGAGAGTCAGAACATTCACCATTTCCCAGTAGTAATGAGGCTACACTGCCAGTGTTATCAATTATGGCCATGTAGAGAACAGTAGCAGAGCATTCCAAACCCTCACAGCCACTGCTGGTATCAGAAGTAGTCCAATGGTGAGCCAAGAATTCCATCTCCTACCAGTCAGTAGTAATGGGATGGCCCTTCCCATCTCTGGTGTTAACCAAGGCCAGTAAGGGATTCTGCATTTCTATCCCATTCTGGATGTAATGAGGCAGTACCTTCCTTCTCCTATAAGCATGACGTCAGAGAAAGCCAAATGAAATAGAGATTTAAATAAGACTTAGAGTCAAACTACACAATACGCCACATATCCAGATTTTAATAGAAAATAACTTTTCATGTAAAGAACCAAGATGATCTCTAATAATTACCCAATATTGGAAAATAGCATATCGCTATATTCTCTACAGAAATAAAGAAAAATAAGGCAGTACTATAAACTATTCTACACACACAAATTGGACATTGACAAAGTGGATTAATTCCTTAAAATTTCAGAGTCAAACTCATACAACATGAAACAAATAATTTGAATACATCTGTAACTATTAAAGAAAAATTATTCATAATTTCAAACCTTAAAAAAATATATCTTCTGGCTCACATAGTCTACTGAAGAATACCATCAAGATTTAAGGAGGAAAAACACGATGATTTTCCCCCAAGAATAAAAATATAGCAAGGACATCCACTGTCACTAGTTTTATTTGGTATACTACTGAAAGTTTTTATAATAAGGCAAGAAAAGACAATAAAAGGCATATGACTCCAAAAAATATTGTCTCTATTTACAGATGATATAATTGTCTATGCAAAAGTTTCTAAGAAATCTAAGAGCAAAGTTTTGGGAACTAATAACTGAGATCAACAATATTAGAGGATGCAAGATCAACATATAAAATCAGTTATGTATCTGTATACTAGCAATAAACATGGCAACACCAAAATTAAAGGTACAATGCCACTTATCAACCTTCAAGGTAAAAAAAAAAAAAAAAAAAGTCAATCTAAAAAAATGTATAGGACTTGTATGTTAAAACTAGAAAACATTGATGAAACAAATCAAAGAAAATCTAAATAAATAAAGAGACATACTGTTTTCAAGGATTAGAAATTAAATGAAGTTGTCCATTCTCCACAAATATATGTGTTTTACAAAATTTCCATCAAAATATTAGCAAAATGTTTTGTTAATATAGACAATATTGTTCTAAAATGTATAGTTGGCCCATGAACATGTGCAGGAGGTTAGTGGTGGCAACCCCCACCACATTGTATGGTCAAAAATTCACGAAACTTTTGACTTTCCAAAAATTTAACTACTGATAGCCTAATTTTGACCAGAAGCCTTAGTAATAACACAAATTGTGTATTAACACATTTTCATTATATGTTTTATATGCTGTATTCTTACAATAATGTAAGCTAGAGAAAGTAAAATGTTATTAAGAAAACCACTAGGAAGAAAAGATATCTTTACTATTCTTTAAGTGGAAATGGATTTTCACAAGGGTTTTTTTCTTTGTTGCCTTTGTGTTGAGTAGGCTGAGGAAAGGAAGAAAGAGGGGAAGTTTGTCTTGCTGTCTCAGGAGTGGCGGAAGTGGAAATGGTAGAGGTGGGAGGGGAGGCAGTAGAAGCACATTTGGTGTAGTTTTCATTGAAAAATAATCTCTGTTTAAGTGGACCTTTGCTCAATTGATTTTTGATGAAAGTGTAAAATCAATTCAATGAGGGAAGAATAACCTCTCCAACAAATGGTGCTCACACATTTGGACTTCTTTAGGGAAAAAAAAGTCTAGATGGAAATTTCAAACTTCACACAAAATCAACTCAAATGGACTAAAATGTAATAGAAAGAGAGAAGTAGGGGAAATTTGTTAAGATCTAGGATTAGATTGAGTACTTACACTTGATGCATAAAAGAAAAAACTGGTAAGTTGGACTTTGTCAGTATTAAAATCCTTTGCTCCACAAAAGACCCTGTAAGAAAGATGAATAGACAAGTCACAGAGAAGGATAAAAAGTTTGCAAACCATTTATCCAACACAGGAACAGTGTCAAGAATACTTAGAGAACATTCTAAAGTAAGATGGTACAGTCACCGTGAAAAAGTTTGTCAGTTACTTAAAAGTTAAGCATGCAATTATCATATGACCCAGCAATTGCATATTTGGGCATTTATCCTAGAAAAATGAAAACTTATTTTCACGCAACAGCCTGTATATCTCTCCAGATAATTATGCTAAGAGAAAAAAAATCCTCCCAGAAGGTATCTCACACTGTAAGATTTCATTTATATAACAAAGTTGAAATGGCAAATTTACAGATGTGAACAAGTTAGTGATTGCCAATGGTTAAGATAAGGGGTCATTGTGTTTATATAAAGGCAATAGGAAGGATGACTGTCCTCACACCTGTATTATCAGCATTTTGGGAGACCAAGGGAGAAGCATTGCTTGAGTCCAGCTGGGCAACATAGAAAGACTTCATCTCTGCCGGGCGCGGTGGCTCAAGCCTGTAATCCCAGCACTTTGGGAGGCCGAGACGGGCGGATCACGAGGTCAGGAGATTGAGACCATCCTGGCTAACACGGTGAAACCCCGTCTCTACTAAAAAATACAAAAAACTAGCCGGGCGAGGTGGCGGGCGCCTGTAGTCCCAGCTACTGGAGGCTGAGGCAGGAGAACGGCATAAACCCGGGAGGCGGAGCTTGCAGTGAGCTGAGAACCGGTCACTGCACTCCAGCCCGGGCGACAGAGCGAGACTCCGTCTCAAAAAAAAAAAAAAAAAGAAAAGAAAAAGACTTCATCTCTACAAAAAAATTTAAAAAATTAGCTAGCATGGCAGCACACAAGCAAGTAGTTCCAACTACTCTGGATGCTGAGGTGGCAGGATTGCTTGAGCCCACGTTGTTGAGGTTGCAGTGAGCTATGATTTCAGCCTGAGTGACAGAGCAAGACTCCTGTCTCTCAAAAATGAAGAAAAAGAAGAAAGGTGGCCTTTAAAGAATTTGGATTATAAGTGAAAAGGATTTGATTTAACTAAAATAAAGACTCAGTTTTAAATAAAAAGTATTTACCATACAACTCAAGATTAGTACAAATACAGTTTTATAGATTTTCTAAAAATTTTTAATATGAGTATTATTAGAAGTAGTTTAGTTTACTCTTTAATAAGCTAAATTCCTAACATTGTTAATGGTAATAGATTTTCTTAATTTGGTTACAATGAATAATTCTTTGCAACACATTCTTTCAATGATCACCATTCATGAAAATGTGTAATTGATTATGTACTATTTATACTTTTTATAATTGATTATGTATTATATATACTTTGCTGGAGAGGAGTTGATCACAACCCCAGTGTTCTTTTATATCACTCTTAAGTTTATAACTAAACTTTCAGAAGAGTTATCAAAATAAAGTGACAGATCCAAAGCAACCATTTGATATTTGGTAGAGGAATTGGGTAATATTAAAAATGCGAATATATATGGTTCTTCTCTTTCTACTTTAGGGTTTAAAACACTTTGTTTTTTGCATTCTTTTAGTTTGTTAAAGCAAGTCTATACATTAGCTCTGTTTTATTTACTAATATTACAGATGAAAAACATTACTGTTTTTTTCTGAGTATAGATGTATGAAAGAAGGATGTTGCTGTTTCATGAAGTTTCCTATTAGCTTAGTGTTAGTTTTTAGTGTTAGCTAATTTTTAGTTATCGTTAATAAAGGTGAGAGTGTTTTCATAGTTTGCAAAAGCACGTAACTAACAGCTAATTGAATAAAAATGGCTGATGCTCCATGAGTATACATGATTAAAACGCATAGTAACCTACTGATGGACAGACATGGGAGACAGCTGGTTTTATAATTATGCCTTAAAAAGACCTTGTGCACAAACATAATTAAGACTCCACCCTCACCACCACCCCCCCCAAAAAAAACAGAAAATAAAAATAAAAAAAAACTAGTGGGGAATACTAAATGGGAGAAGTGAAGAAGCTATTTTCTCACATGTTTTAAAGAAGCAAAATGTATTTCATTTTTGTTTCAAAGCAGTTTTCACAAAAGAAAAACAAAATTGCCATTTGACAGAAAGCATTTATATAAAATAATATTATTGATATCCGCATAAGGCAAAGTAAATGATAGTACTTTGGTTACAAGGCAAAGCAAATGAAACTGCTTTGGCTGCAACCAGAGTTTATTTGGTCATCATGAAAAAAATTGTCTTTGGCAAAAATCATCATGGTGATATTGGATCAAATGTGTATTTAAAGATGGCTGTTTTATATATGAAAGTGCTATAGTAATTTTCTAGTTAAGAATATTGAACAGAGAACATTAAGCACACTGATTTTTTTCAAATGTTAATATTAACAAAAAATGTATTACGAGTCGATGGAGAAAATAACAAACTTTGAAGAAGAAAGCAGATATATGCATACAGTTTATAAAGTAGAAACAGAATGCATCAAACATATAAAAATTTACGTTAAAAACATATTTTAACATGAAGAGTATTTCTTATTTATATATATATTATTACTATACTTTAAGTTCTAGGGTACACATGCACAATGTGCAGGTTTGTTACATATGTATACTTGTGCCATGTTGGTGTGCTGCACCCATTAACTCATCATTTACATTAGGTATATCTCCTAATGTTATCCCTCCCACCTACCACCTACCCACAATAGGCCCGGATGTGTGATGTTCCCCTTACTGTGTCCAAGTGATCTCATTGTTCAATTCCCACCTATGAGTGAGAACATGCAGTGTTTGGTTTTCTGTTCTTGCAATAGTTTGCTGAGAATGATGGTTTCCAGCTGCATCCATGTTCCTACAAAGGACACAAATTTATCCTTTTTTATGGCTGCATAGTATTCCATGGTGTATATGTGCCACATTTTCTTAATCCAGTCTGTCACTCATGGACATTTGGGTTGATTCCAAGTCTTTGCTATTGTGAATAGTGCTGCAATAAACTTACGTTTTCATGTGTCTTTATAGCAGCATGATTTATAATCCTTTGGGTATATACCCAGTAATGGGATGGCTGGGTCAAATGGTATTTCTGGTTCTAGATTCTTGAGGAATCGCCACACTGTTTTCCACAATGGTTGAACTAGTTTACAGTCCCACCAACAGTGTAAAAGTGTTCCTATTTCTCCACATCCTCTCCAGCACCTGTTGTTTCCTGATTTTTTAATGATTGCCATTCTAACTGATGTGAGATGGTATCTCATTGTGGTTTTGATTTACATTTCTCTGATGGCGAGTGATGATGAGCATTTTTTCATGTTTCATGTTGGCTAAGCATACTAATTGTTAAAAACAGAATAGAGTAATATTCGTATGCATATTTGGTAACATATTCTTATTACAAATGTTTAAATTCATTTAAATGATCAGCTTCTCATTTCTATGTTTAAGTTTATATGTTTAATAATTACAAATTATTAAACATATTCTCTTTGATGTCCCCTTTCCATGGTCTCTGCTCCTAAATTTGTAATATAATTTTTTTTTCCAAGACAGAGTCTATTCCTAAATTTTATCATGAAGTGCTCTTTTAAATAATTCTAGCACCATCAAACAAGAAAATACAAGAGTTTTTTAACTAAAGATTCATTATTTTATTTTTCTATAAAGTTGTATTCCTTTTATTAGTCATAATAATTTAAATATTATAAAACTATTTTAAATTTCCCTCATTTTCAAATAATACGCTTTGCAGAATTCCTATTTTTACTTTGGTTTTTAAATATCAGCAATTCACTTTCAATGTTCAAGCTTTGCATATATATATATATTTTTTGAATAAAGTGTCTTTGATTTGTGACATATGAATACAACCAATGCAAAAAGAGATCACTTTTTCCCTTTGATTCCAGTGATAACAAACTGCTAAAGAAAAAAAAAAAAAAAAAAATAAGGCCGGGCGCGGTGGCTCAAGCCTGTAATCCCAGCACTTTGGGAGGCCGAGACGGGCGGATCACGAGGTCAGGAGATTGAGACCATCCTGGCGAACACGGTGAAACCCCGTCTCTACTAAAAAATACAAAAAAAAAAACTAGCCGGGCGAGGTGGCGGGCGCCTGTAAGTCCCAGCTACTCGGGAGGCTGAGGCAGGAGAATGGCGTAAACCCGGGAGGCGGAGCTTGCAGTGAGCTGAGATCTGGCCACTGCACTCCAGCCCGGGCGACAGAGCGAGACTCTGTCTCAAAAAAAAAAAAAAAAAAAAAAAGAAAAAAAGAAAAAAAAAAAAATATATATATATATATATCAAGAAGGAGTTTATCGTCTGAATTTCCTCTTAAAAAGAAAAGAATTAAAAAGAACCATTCACATGTCCTATACATACTTGACACCAACAAAAATAACCTGAAATAGGGTGGATGTAACTAACATTTTTTTAAAAAAAATCTTAACATGCTCCAAACAAACAAAAAAACAAAAAGCCTGGTACAAGAGAACTGCTATGTTTCTTTGTTTTTTGTTGTTGTTGTTGCTGTTGTTTGTTTTTTTTGAGATGGAGTCTCGCTCTGTCGCCTAGGCTGGAGTGTAATGGCGTGATCTTAGCTCACTGCAACCTCTGCCACCCAGGTTCAAGTGAGTCTCCTGCCTCAGCCTCCCGAGTAGCTGGGATTATAGGCCACAACCACTCCTGGCTAATTTTTGTATTTTCAGTAGAGATGGGGTTTCACCACGTTGACCAGGCTGGTCTTGAACTCCTGACCTCAGGTGACCCTGCCTGCCTCAGCCTCCCAATGTGCTGGGATTACAGGTGTAAGCCACCGCACCCAGCCATGCCTGCTGTGGTTCTCAAAACCAAGACCTGTGGCAAGTGGAGAAAGACAGATGTTTTAGAAATGAATGGGCTCAACACCAACGAGAGTGATTGCAAGTCCCAGACAGTGCCTCTCCCACCCTAGTCCTCTCCTGAGGAACCCTTCGGGACATGGCCTGCAGAGACTGGGGTTAGCAGGGTATGGCACCAAGCACCCGTTGACCAGTTGGTACCACGCATCCAGTGACTGGAAAGAGACAATGTACACTGAACTCACCTTACAAGGGATGAGCACGGGGGATTCCTTTTGGTTCACTTGAGTGAGAGGTATCAGGAATCCATGATCTAAGACAATAAATATTTATCATCTGTGTCTTTGAGAGACAGGGACCAGAGAAAAATCTCTTCCTAAACATGCTCCTGTGGTTTCATGATTCTTAGGAGTCCACCAAACCCCTCCAGCAATGTCATCTCTCCCCGGGAAGAAACCCATCAGTAGTCAGCAGGGTGACGCAGACGCAGACTTATTCCAGTGTAAAGTGGCAAGGCCCTCTCTAAGGAGTACCCAGTCCCACTGCTGCCCATCAAGAGCAGTGCAGAGTGCTCAACAGAGGGGCCAGGCTGGGTGAGGGAGGCCCTGTGCGCACGGGCTCCTATACAAGCAGGAATCCAGGTGAGAAGCAAGGACCACTCTGGGGAGATCTGCCAGGACAGACTGCCAGAGTTGGGCAGAGGGTGGGATGTGAGCAGATGCTGAGGTCAGAGGGACCAATAGACCTCCGTGAGAGCTGCTTCACGAAGGCTGGAACCTTCACGATACTCCCCAAAGCGGAGCTCAGGGAGATCCACAGGGAGCTGTTCGTGCTTTTTCCTTGATAAGGATTTGGTTTTTCTTTCCCTGGAAGAGGAACAAGGCCTAGAGATCAGGATGAGCGTTAGTTCTGAGACTGCCTTTCTATCCTATGAGAGAAGAGGAAGGCTTTCTCCTTCCCCTGCTCCAGTCTGTTGCCACAGGGTGACACCAGAGAGAGAAGCAGCTGTTTTGGCCACTGAGAGGCATTCCTGAGCTATGGCCCGACTGGGCCATGGCAGTGGCACTAGTATCTCACTGAGGCAGTGAGGGGTAAAGCTGAGGAGTGCAGGCAGAGGGGCCTGCTGCTGACTAGGGGCTCTCTGAAGAGGGAGGGTGGCTGCGGGGAGGGGTGCCCTACCCTTAGAGAGCTATCAGCACCAAGAGATGAGAAGAAATGGGAGTTAACTATACGAGAAATGAGAAGTCCTTCTGGGAAAGACGAGGGGTTCCCTGATGTTATTCTCCCCTTGAGACTAAGAACAGAGGTATTTGGGGTAGAGGTGAGAGGCAGAGGAGAAAGAATGGTGAGGCTGGCAGACAAGAATGAGCAGAACCTCTGGCTTTCTTCCATGAATCAAAAGCTCAAGTCACGGCCATGAGACCAGGAAGTTAAGCTTAGAATGCAGCAACATTCCAGGAGCTTAGAGAAGCAATCATCCCCATGGTCCCCATGGCGGGTTCCACAGAACACCTCATTCCTGGTCCTTTCAGCCTCTCTCTTACTGACAGTGATGGAGAGAGGCAGTCTTCCTCCCAGAGTCAGCGGGTCTCAACATGAGCCCACTCCATGAATCCATCAAAACAGCTGGAAAGAGCTTTCTTCACTTCCCTGCATCTTGGCACACAAGATCTTCCACAGTCTCCATAAGAGCATTCCATCTGCGAAAGTGTGAGTCTCTCTGAAGCCTCCCTCTTTGCCCAGATCTTATACCCAGTGTGTTCTTCCTTGGGGATCAGCAAACCCCAGACCCAGGACTCCAGAACTTTCATAAAGTTGGGCATAAACGTTCCATTTGTCCAAGTGTATGTGTCAGGGGAGGGGAGGTTGCCAGGACTCTAGGAGCTGCAGACGTGGGAGAACCTCCACTGCAGGCCCCAGGAGCCAAGTGAGAAGGCAGCCACTGTGGAGGATGAGCTTCACTGCCAGGCCCCACCCACTCTTCCCTCCCTCTTTCTTTCCCTTCTAGCACTCTGGTCTCCTAGGAGAGGAGGAACAGATCATACCACTTCTCCCCAGGGTTCTGTGGTCTCAGGGTGCAGCCTGGCACATGCAGAGCTGGGGAGGCCACAGCTCTGAGGACACCTGACAAACGGTGAGACCAGGAAAGAGGAAAAGCCTTAGGAGAGAGCATTGTAACTTGAAAGTGGCTCTGAAAGTTCAGTGGCAGCAGCCACTGCAGTGCCCACCCTCGTGGGAGTGCTGGCTGTCCCCAAACTTGGTCCTCCGGCTCAGGATCTCATAGGAGCAATCTTCCCCACAGCAACCGGACATGCTGGGGGAAGAGTCATCAATTTCAAATGGCAACGCTTCTCTGAAGAACTGGTAGGCGCCATGATTGTATTCAAATACTGTTAATTTATGTGTTCTATGAAATTATCCCCAAAAACTACAGTATAAGATGTTAATACTTAATTGGGTCAGGATTATCTCTACCAAATTATCGATGTGCATGGATGAACGCCAATACACTATTTTTATACATTTATAATAATGAAAATTTTTTAAAGTTTATAATAAGGAAAAGTTTTATTTTTCTTCTTGTTTAGACCCTTCATTGCCCCAACAAACACAGTATTTTGTATGCCTCTAGGTCTGTTCCTGCCTTTTATTTGGACAACACTCATTGTCACAGAAATGTCCTTCATCATCTTTAAACCAATTCCCAAAGAACATCAATTGTCATTTTTCTCTCAAGTTCCAGGAAAAGTGAAGGAAATTAGACTAGACTCTCAGCAGGGGAGTACATCATTTTTCAGCTGGTTCATACCAATCTCTTGCCAAATCTTTCACCCAGCTTTCATATGTACACAGAACCTAGTTTAGTAGAAGAAATGATACAAACAATGAGGTGAAATGCTATTTATAAAATAGTCTTTTATTTACTGTCTAGAAAATAGAGCTCCAATTGGAAGTTTAAAAATGGGGTATTACCTCTGCTGCTTACATTGCTGAACAATAGTAAATTTTTATACTGGAAGATAAGTCCAGAACAACTGAGAATCACTCTTTCTATATAAAATGTTTAAAGAGCAAAATGTGCAGAAGATACAGGGAGAAATTAAGCCTGATTATATCCTCTGAAATGAAAAGGGGAAAATGTTCTAAATCCTAAACAAAGAGAGTATGTGGTCAGATAAGTTTAACTGCTGCCAGAAACAATTTAATCAGCCATTCTTTCTAAGATGTCTGTATGACTTCTGAGAAAGAGTACTTTTGAACAAAGATGAAATCGCCTCCACTGTGAGTGGTACCAGCTAGTCACATCCTGATGTGTCATAGAGGACAGACAGGGACTTAAACCCAATACAAAAGGAAGAACATGAAGAAAAAAAAATAAAGGAAGCATTGATGATCAAACAGTTAATTGTTCACAGCAGCGATTTTTTAAAAAAATCCCCTTCTACATCTAAGCAATAGAATGACCCCGAACAATATGCAACAAAACACTGCAGAAAATTGTTTACCTTGAAACAAAAATGAAGATCATTCATTTCAAAGCAAAACTGCAGTGCACAGCATTCTATGGTAAAACTCAAATAACCATGTAAGCATTAAAGAACAATTCCTTTGTACAATAGAAGGGGAAAATATTAGCTAGAGAGTTCTACTTCTGGCCTACTAAGTCTAAGCATGTATTAAAGGCAGGAGAACTCTGAGGAAAGAAAAATTAAAAAGGAGAGACCAGCAATATTTGACAAGAGCTAAATTCTTTAATCCAGTTCCTGTGAGATCCCATTTAGATTTCCATATGAGACATAAACAGCCATGGAAATAGTTTTCAAAAATCATTAGGTCTAGAAAATGTATGTACAGCTGGCAAAATTTGCATTTACCAAGTTCACATGTAACAATTCACATTTATTCTTTCATCCTGCCTAACCAATTCTAACTTCTGTAGTTTCCCTCAGAGTGAAAGAACATTCAAATATAGTTTACATTCCTGTGCACAAAAAATTAAGACTGTCTTGCTACATTAGTGCACACAAAATATTAAAAGTACATTATGTACTTTTAACGTATAATTACATACATTTATATATAAGTACATACATGTATATACATGTATATACAAATGTGCCCATGTATCTACAAACTAATCTATCAGAATTTATATTTAAATGCAGTGTGAAATATTGCATACATATATAAAATATGTATAACTAAGTCTATATATGGTTAATATGAATATGTATTTAATTTGTATGTGTGTGCAGTCAGTATGAGTATTTGTATATACAGTTATGTATCTATTTATATCTATCTATGTATCTCTCTATCTATCCGTCATCTGTCTATCTATCATCTATGGAGAGAGGAGTCCATGCCCACTGAATAAGACAAATATGTTTGCTTCTTTAGGTAATACTTTCATCACGATTCTATGTAGACACTGAGGTTGTCATCATGGCATCATAAACACTTAAAATCTTAACTGATGACTTGCAGCTATAGATGTTTATTCCCCTGCTTCCTGATTGATTATAGATTGTAAAGAAAAGTGTGCTTTATTTATGGGTGAGCTCTTCAAACATGAGACAATGAAAACTTCTGAGACAAATTAGAAATAAAAATAATAAAACAGCATTTTTTAACTAGCCTCAGTTAATTTTTATGGATCATTTTCCTTCTCACTCCACTGTAAATAGATACGGTATCTCCATGAAGAAAAGTAGCCTTTATCCAGATAGATAGTTATCTGTTACCTTGAGAGGTAATAAGGTCAATTTCATTTATGCCAAAAATTGTTTGTAATTTAAAATTATGTAAGTGGAAAGGAAATAAAGTGATGAGAATTATCTCAAAGGAATTATATAGCAATAAAAATAAACTGTTGATGGATAAGGCAAAACATATAATCTTCAGATTACCTAGGTACACTTAGCATGTTAAAGTAATAATTTTGAGAGGCAGATGTTAAGACAAATATTAACCAACTGGGCATTGCTGGATTGAGAGAGAAGACAAAAGTTTCTTTAAAATGTTTATTGAGGATATTTGAAACATCACTATGAATATATAAAGCAACTAATTCTGACCAAGAATAATGTCTAGCATTCAAAGACTTATTTACCTTGGGCTGGCTAACATTTAATATCTTAAATGTATTAGCTCATTTAATTTTCACAAGAATCTTGTGAAATGGATATTATGTTTAAACCAATTTCAAAAATAAGAGTATTATGTCATATGGATATATATATGTGTGTGTACGTATATATGTATATCATCTACTTTTTTAGGTAATTTGCTATTGTGTACAATATTATATTCAATGCTTGTTTTCCCCTAACATTAATATATACATACACATACACACATACATACGTATACACACCTACATGCACCAAATCCAGATATTTTCCTGGGTAAGAAGTTCATTGTCCTTACTAAGATGATAAAATGTTTCCTTAGTCTCTTATGAAATTTTTAATGAATGTGCTATTTACTAGGGCTTCATGTTTTATAACTCTCCATCAAATTCTGGAAACTCTCTCTGAACTTATTCTGGATGTATTTAGAATGTACAATTTTATAAGTTTTGACCCATATATACATATCTATGAAACTGTCACTATCATTAAGATAATAAACATATCAATACCCTTAAAGTTTCCTGATGTTCATCACCCCCAAATGTTTCCTCATGTTCTTTGTAGTTTCTCCCTCCCAATCCTCCTTGCCCACTTCTGCACAGCCAGCTACTGTTTACTTTCTGTCACAAAGTCATTAGTCTTGGTTACTTTTTGGTGTTCCAACAGCCGTATAGTGATATCTCATTGTGGTTTTAATTTTGCATTTCCCAAATGACAGATGATATTGTGCATTGCTTCATATGCAAAAATTTTCTCCCATTCTATCAGTTGCCTGTTCACTCTGATGATAGTTTCTTTTGCTGTGCAGAAGCTCTTTAGTTTAATTAAAATTTTTTTGTTTTCTCTTTTTCAGTTTTTATATTCTTGATGCAGAATTTTTTAATACACTGGTTGCAAGTCTTTTATCAGGTAAATAATTCATTATTATGTATGATACTTTATTTTATTTCAAGGTCCGATTCTTTGTACCCAGCATGAATTCCTTTTTTTTTTTTTTTTGCGTATTTATCATGTATCTTGCAAGCTTGCTAAATTGACTCAGTAGTTCTAGTAGCATTTTAGTGAATTCCATGTGATTCTCCACAAAAACAATTATCCTATCTGCAAGTAAACCACCATGGCACACGTATACTTATATAACACATCTGCCTGTTCTGTACATGTATCTCAGAACTTAAAGTAAAATTAAAAAAAAAAAAAAACTTAAGCTTCTTTTTTTATATAAATGTATTTTGTTTACTTTTCTTATGTTATTGCACTAACTAGAAGCTCTGGTACAATGTGGAAAACAAGTAGAGACAATAAAAATACTTTATAGCTAATCTTAAAAGGAATGCAATTAGTTTTTTCTCATTAAGTATGAATTTAGTAGACGTCCTTTACAAGCTTGAGAAACTTTCCTTGTATTCTTAGTTTGCTAAAAGTGTTTTTATTTTTATTTTCTAAGTCTTGAGGGGTTTTTTTATTTTAATTTTGTCTTGGTAAAATGCATTTGCACATCTGTTGAGATGATCATATGGTTTTTAAATTTGATAATGTAGTAAATTACATTGATTTAGTATGAAATGATAAACCGAACTTGCATCTCTGGTGTAAACTCCACTTTGTCTTGATGTATTATCTTCTTTTATATATCGTTGAATTTTATTAGCAAAAATTTTGCTAAGACTTTTTGCATCTATGTTTATGAGGAGTTTTGACATATGCATTTTCTTTCTTGAAATATCTCCATGTAATTTTTGTATTTGTAATAGTATTAGTAATAGAATATTTATTTCTTTTCAAGTTTTGGGGGAAAATATGGATAGAACATACATTGTTTATATAAAGGTCACTGGTAAACACATTTGAACCAAGACTGTTGTTTTCTTTTTAAAAAAATGTTAACTACAAATTATATGTTTCTTATGGATATAAAGCTTTTCAAGTTTTAATTTCTTGTAGAGTGAGGGATTGTGGTTTGTACGTTTTTAAAAATGTCTTCATTTTACCTATATATATATATATTTATTTGAATACATGTTTTCATAATACTCCTGTATTATACTTTTTAATGTCTGTAAAATATATAGTATCATTTCTCTCATTCTTGGTATTTATCATTTATATTTTTACTTTGTTTCTTGATCAGACTGGCTAAATCAATATTATCGATCTTCTCAAAGAACCTGGTTTTGGTTTTCTTTAATTTATTTGTATATATGTTTTGTTTTCAATTTTATTAAATTTCACTCTAATGTTTATCAATTTTTTCTATTGTATAATTGATTTCATTTGCTCTTCATTTTGTTGTTTATAAGATAGAAACTAAAATCATATTCCTCTTTTTAATAGGTGTTCAGTGCTGTAAATTTCTTAAGTGCAGCTTTACCTGCATACACAAATTTTGATAGGTTGTGTTATGAATTTTATTCCATTCAAAATCATTTCTAACTTTCCTTTGAGTTCTAATTTGACTCACAGATTATGAACAAAAGTGTTATTGAATTTTCAAGTATTTGGGAATTTTCCTGAGATTTTCTGTTGTTGATTTCTAATTTAATTTAATTTTATTACAAGAGAATTTCTTTAGTATCATCTGAATTTTTGAAATTCTATTGGGACTCATTTTATAGTCCTAAATATGGTCTATTTAGTAAATGGATTTTTTTTTTTTTTTTTTTGAAGAACCTAAATGGGTGTGCATTCTGCTCTTGTTGGATAAAGTATTCTGTAATATCCATCAGGACAAATTATCTTATAGTGTCATTCATGTCTGTTACATACTTATTCATTATCTTTTTATTTCTCCTCTCAGTTACTCAGAGGAAGATAATAACATCTCCAACTTTACTGGTAGATTTGTCTGTTCTCCTTGACATTCTATGAGATTTTGTTTAATGTATTTTAAAGCTCTGCTATGTGGTACATAAACACTTAGGATTTTTATGACCTTTTATAAGAATTACTTTTTTAACTCTGAAAAATTGTTTTTTTTTTTTTTTTTTTTGAGACGGAGTCTCGCTCTGTCACCCAGGCTGGAGTGCAGTGGCCAGATCTCAGCTCACGGCAAGCTCCGCCTCCCGGGTTTACACCATTCTCCTGTCTCAGCCTCCCGAGTAGCTGGGACTACAGGTGCCCGCCACCTCGCTCGGCTAGTTTTTTGTATTTTTTTTTTTTAGTAGAGACAGGGTTTCACCGGGTTAGCCAGGATGGTCTCGATCTCCTGACCTTGTGATCCAGCCGTCTTAGCCTCCCAAAGTGCTGGGATTACAGACTTGAGCCACCGCGCCCGGCCCTGAAATATTCTTCATTCTAAAGTGTACATTCTCTGATATCAAAATAGTAATTACAATATTCTTTTTAGTGTTGGCATAGTATTTTTTGTTTTTCTAACTTTTCATCTATTTGTGTGTTTATATTTAAACTGGATATATTGTACAATTTATATAGAGTTGAATCTTGCATTTCTAACCAATCCAAAAATTTTTAAATTTTTACTTTTTTATCCAATTTAAAATTTTTACATTTCTATCCAATCCAACAATTTTTAAAGTTTTAAATTAAAACTGTGTTTTAATTGGATGTTCAGAACATTAACATTTAATGATTATTGCTATTACTGGGTTTAAATCTGCCATCTTTCTATTTTTTATTTAAAGTCAATTTTACTTTATTTCTTATATTAACCTTTAAATCAATGTTTTATCACACAGTTGATGCAAGTTTGTATTAGAAATATAAGAAAATTGAAGCCAATTTTTTTACCTAAATTTTTCTGGATTTGAGAAAAGTCTGATCTATATATATGATAGTCTTTGAGTGCAGTGCTACAGGAGACAAAAAAGACATCATTGAGCAACCTGGTTTTTACATTCTGTTTTGTGATATATAACAGAAAATCCATGGCACTCTCCCTGGGTGGACTTTTTCATTAGAAATAAGAAAAAAATGCTAAATCATTATGGATGGATTCTTCAGTTTAATTAACTACAATGAACCAAGGTTTTTATATAAGCTATCATAATTAGATTTTGCTGTCAAATTTTGAGAACCTGGAGAAAAGAAAATATATTTTTATTTGAAGAAGTCTCCTTTCTGAAGTCTAAAAGTAATACTTTCCAGTTATGGAGAATTAACTATGTACCAGACATTGTGCTAAGTATTTCATACATATTTTATTTAATCTTCATAAGTAGCTCAAGGTAAGTATTACCCACTCTTTAACAAAAAGGAAAATTAATACAGAAAGATGAACTTGTTCCATATCACAAATCTTTTCCTCTTTACCCTAGGCTAGATGTTTCCTCTTCTTTTTCCTTTGTGTTACTCTCTTTTTCCAGCATGAGCATGGTTCCACCTCATCTAAATTAGAATAGGCATTTCTTCAAATTTCAGTGAAAAATAGCTGATATGAAAATAAGTCTACTTCCTGAACACCTGAACATCACCATTGAAATATCCCATAGTTGAGGGGCTCATAGTGGCAGGGAAATAGATGAAGTGCTTCATCTCTGTTCTAACTGAGGCTGAGCCAGTATATTGTTCTGCTTCTGGAGATTATTTATTGCACCTCTCTGGCTAGACAGTCTGTGATATGTCCATACAATGAATCCCTTTTACTTGTCTTCATTTCCACCTACTCCCCAGTGCAATTCTACTCAACTTTATGAATTTCTACATAACTGTTCTTCATTTAATACCTCTTCACAGGTCTACATCTTAAAAGAGGGCACATATACCCTTTCATTTCCACACTGCTATGTATGAAGTCCTTCTTCCAAATCTTGTTTAAGTCTTGCAGATAATATTTACTCACTTATTTTTAACAGCTCTATTGAGACATAATTGATATGCAACAAACTGCACATATTTAATGTATATGATTTCATGGGTGTGTACCCATGAAACCATCATTGCAATCAAGGTAATAGACATGTCCTTTATTTCCAGTAGTAAACTTGTATCCCCTACCCATTTTTTTAATAATAGGAACTTTATATGAGCTATACTCTCTTGACAAGGGTGCACAATAGAATATGGTTAACTCTAAGTATTATGTTGTACAGCAGATCTCTAAAACTTACTCTTCATGTATAACTAAAATTTTTGATTTTTTCTTTTTGGTCTTAAGTATTTTTTTGTTCCCTTTTCCCATGTTTGGATTGCGTATTATTATTTAATTTTATCACCTTTGTTGACTCATTAACCATTATTCATGTTTAGTTGTTCTGTAGGATTTATTGTGCATATCTGTAACTTATCTGAATGGATATTAAATTGATATTGTGTTACTTTACATATGCATAACAAGTTCCATTTTTCTCTTCCCAGCCTTTGTGCTATTGCTGTCTTCTTATTTCTACTTGCTCTAATCTCCACAATACATTGCTCTTATTTTTCCTTAAAACATTGAATTATGTCTTCAAAATATTTAAATAATAAGAAAAAAAGTCTGCATTTATGAAGGTAGTTATCATGCCTATTGCTCTTCCTTCCTTTAAATCTTGGTTTCCATTCACTGTTACTCTCCTTCTGTTTAAAGGACTTACTTTAACATTTTTTTGCAAACCTGATTGTGATAAATTCTTTCAGATTTTTATTTCTGAAAATGTCTTTATTTCACTTTATTGTTTGAAAGATATTTTTGATGGGTAAAGTATTCTAAGCTGATTTTTTATTTCTTTCAATACTTTACAAATTGTGCTTCACATCCCACTTACATTACCTCCAAAAAGAAATCTGTTGTCATTCTTATATCTGTTCCTATTTATGTGATATCTGTTTGTTTTTCTCTCTGCCTGTTTTAAAGATTTTCTTTACATTCTTTGTTGCTGGCTTTCGCAGTTTTATTATTATATGCCTTGTATAATATTCTTCATGTTTCTTGAGCTTGCAGTTAAGTGATTCATTCACATTCTTTGATCTGTAGATATCCACTTTCATCAAAGTTGGAAAATTGTGAACTACTATTTTTTTACAAATAATTTTTTTCTACCTATTCTTATTTCTCCAGGACTCTAACTACACATATATTTAGCTTTTTCACAGTTCATTTGTGCTTTTTTATGTCTTTTGTTTAATTCTTTGTGTGTATGTGTGTTACATTGTGGATTGATTCTGTTGCTGTCTTCAAGTTATCAATTTTTCTTCTGAAATTTATAATCTGCCATTAATGTCATCCAGTAAATTTTTTCCATCCCAGGTATCAGAAATTCAATCTCTAGAAATCTGATTTGAGACACTTTTATATTTCCATGTCTCCATTTAATATGTCCAATATAGCCTCGAGATTTTTGAACATAGGAAACACACATATAACATCCTTTTAAATTTTTTTTTTTTGCGTGGTTGGTAATTTTTTAATTTGATCCAAACCATTACACATTTTGCCCTGATGAGAGCTGATTATTTTTGTATTCCCCAAAATAGTTTTGGGTTTAGTTCTGGGATGTAGTTAATTTAAAAAGAGTGTGATTCTGTTGGGTCTTATCAGGCATGACCAAGCAAGCATTTACTCTAGGATTAATTACTCCATCCCAGAAGACATAACCCTTCTTAACATTCCAACCGATGTCCCATGAGTTATAAGGGTTTCCACTCTGGCTGTGGGGAATAAGTACTCTTCTCAGCTTTGTGTGAGCTTTGGCCATTGTTCCCTTAGTCCTTCCATGTGGTTCTTTTCACTTTAGGTATTTACTTACAAATCAAGATTAATTAATATCAAGAAAATGCTTGAGGAGAACCTTTACACATCTCTAGAGTTCTCTCTTTATTCAGCCTTCTCTCCCATACTCTGACCTGTGAATTCTAGCCTCTTTAGCTTCCCTGAACTCTTAGCTTAGTCTTTTCAGTTCTAGAAGACAAATAGTCTCTGCCGAGATACTGCCCTCCCTGGCCCTGCTCCACAGCATAGAAACTTTCTCTAGACATTAAGCTGGAGAAATCATAGCTATATCCTTGTTTGTGTCCTGTCTCTCAGAAACTACTGCCCTTTATTGCTTGACGTTCAATTGCTTAAGAACTGTTGTTTCATATATTTTTCTTATTGTTTAGTTGTTTCAAGAAGGAGAGCAACTCCAGTTATTATAATTCCAACTCTGCTAAAAGCAGAAGTTAAAGACATTTACTTTTTAAATAGTGGAACTGCATTGTATATGCCATTTTTCGTTTTTCTTTTCACTCGTATAAAATTTCTTTGAAGTTCATCATGTTACTGACTGTTTAAAGAAGAGTTTTAAAAGAAACTATTTCTGTTTCTTTAGAAAAGAGCATGAATTTTTATAAAGGTAAGTCTTCCAATGTGTAGAGTATCTAGAAACACAACACCAAGAGATATTAAAGATTAAACCTATGAAAAGATCCATGGATAAATCTTTTGTTTTAGTTTACTGAGATACTTCTGAGAGCCACCATGATCAATAAATGAGCATATCTTTGTACTCTCCATATTTCCTCTAAAATCAGTAATTTGGCATGTAAGGCATGGGATCCCTTTCAAGGACCAAAGCAGATTGGCACAAGTGTGATTAGAATCTAATTATTTGGAGTTTCATGGACCAGAGATTGAAGAAACAGCATACGTACTATTATGCACTTTGGGTTTATTTCAACAAGCAAAAGGTCCTTTAAATGCATTACAACTTCTTCCTGTGCATTCATAATACAGTATGTCAGAACTGTAGAGCTGAAGATAGTAATTAAACTACTGATCCAAGTGTGTGTGAATCATGTAAGAGCAGTTCCATTGCAGGAGAGATTGTTCAATAGATCTGTTTTAAAATGCATTAGCAATAATCTTTTGAAGTAAGGAAAACCTAGATATTTTATTTGGAAAAAAAGCATTTAACAAATTATCTATCTATCTATCTATCTATCTATCTATCTATCTATCTATCTATCTAATATGTATCTATTTTCTGTGTTTGATACCTCACGCCTTGGATTTGAAGCCCATTAGAATTGTGTGCCTTCAATGAAACAACTTAATTTCTTTATGTTTCTATTTTCTCAGTTTAGAATATGAGAAAAATCATCATTCTTTTTTCAATAAAGTAAGAAAGAAAATCCACAGAAGCCCATAACACAATGTTTGGTGTATTTCTTCAATAAATTTTATCTATGAATTCCTGCTGAAATCTTGATCTTAATCATTACCAATTATCTATGATTTTTCTCTCTGCACTATGTCAGTACAAAAAGGAAGCAGGTTTTGTTCATTTCTTTGTTTATTTTCTTTCACCCCACTTAACACAAAATTATTTCATGTGAGCATACTTGATTAATGTCTTGAGGAAACAGAAAGGCATTATATTACAGCACTGCCCAGCAAACATTTTAAAAAATTGAATTATAACTGGTCATAAATATCTGTAACTCATTCTAGCTTCTGAGAATTCTTCACAGGTAGCTATTTCAGAACAATTGCTCAGATTCTCTTCCCATCTCCCGTCTGACTGTACCCACACACAAATTCTGTTAATTTCTCACACAGAATAGTCTAGCTCCAACTCACTCTTTCTTTCAGCCTCGTATTTTTGTCTACATAGCTTTATTAAGTGTACTTCTATGTGATTCCTGAAATGGATTCTGTAATTAACTTTTATCTAATATTTATCTTATAGAACGAAGGAAGGAGGAAAGCGAGAGAGAGAAGGAGAGAAGGAGAAGAGAAAGAGGGGAGGAGAAGAGAAAAAAAAGGAAGGAGAAGAAGAAGAAGAGGAGAGAAGGAAGTCTTGAGAAATCAGCCCAGTTCAGTATAAACACAGTCATTTTAAGGAAATCTCTTCATCTGATTCAATATAAATGCTGTGCTTTCTTGCAAAAGGGCATCCAGCTCAAAATGATCTTTTTCACTGATTACAGCATATTTTGTCTGAACTTGCTATATAAATTGTCATCAGAGTGCCCAGATGCTGAGCTTCTTCCCAAGTTACCCACTGTGTGCGAGTCTTCAGTAGAGGACACTTGATAATAATGCTTTTCCCAAACAACTCATTGCAAAACAAAAAAAGCTGGATCATCTGACCTCTAAGGTCCTTTCTAACCTTGAGATTTTAAAAGGCCATGATTTGCTTGTGTGTATACAAACCTCACAGAAAATTTAGAAATTTTATTAGGTCCTATTCAAATTCCTGGAAAACGCTGAATGCTGAGTTTTTAATATTTCACTCAAATGGAGGTATATGCAAATGTTAGCACAGACGTAGCCTGTCTGTATTTATTGACTGGATGATTATTATCTATGTGAACTTCTTTAAAATATCATTACCATATTATCTAAAACAGCCCAAAGTGTGAAGACTATTTAGGTTCAGCATTATCTATGAGTGGGCGTATTTGTTTCATGTGTTTAGACAGTGACCATTTAAAGGCTTAACATAGTTCTTGGAACACACTATCTCTCCTTGAATTCACCTTTCAAACATTAAAATAAAGACACTGTTATCTGGTTTTTCTTGCTCTGGTTAGGATTCTACCAGTGCTGCAGTATTTGGGTATGCTACATTTATTTATGTCTTTTCCTGGGGCTTCTTTCACTAACTCTTCATATTTTTCTTCCTTTGTTATTTTATGCCCTGTGGCATAGCTCAGTCAGTCAGTTTTTGCAGTCAGGGCTGATGCTGCAGGATTCAAACAAAGGCCCACTAGCAACAAAGAGAAACAACGGCAAAAGCAAGCTGTAGTCTGTATATCACTGGATCAGCTGATCAATCCGTGATTGAATTGTTTTTAAATGTATGTCAATTCAAGAACAGGGCTCAGAGATACATATTTGAAGCATGAAAGAAAGGGAGAGGTGTGGTTTCAGAAGGGTTTTCTTCATAACGGTGTTAAGCTGACCTTGCATTTACCCATAGAGGATCAGGGAAAGCTATATGAAAATGTGAGCAGTATGAATAAGTGCTGTTTATAGGATGCTGTTTTAATACCCTTGCTAAAGCTGAACAATAGTAAGAGACAAAGCTCTAAAAAATGCATGCCTTTCCCTGTGATTGATCCTTTTATCTTCCCATTCCTGCAAGATGATAAAAAGCATTTACAGGGCAAACAAGCATTAGTGCCTTTATTTTCCTCAAATATGAGAAATCTTCCTTATTTAGATTTTTGCTATTAAAGCATTCACCATAGGATGCTATTTTTCTTCTAGCTGAAAAATAGAAAAGAATTTAAGACTGTGAAATGGAAAGCTGACTTCTGTATAGAAGCCTTTTATTTTAGTTGTAATTTGTAATTAATGAACTCATTCTCGGCACAAGGGTGACTGGAATGATGGTAAAAGTAAAATAGACTTTGAAGGAAGTGGGCTTGGTTCAATTACAGATAACATTAGATGAAAATATCCAGGACTGAGTAACAAACAGGGAAAAGTAAGTGTTCAGTGTACACCGATTCCCACTCCTCTTGTTTTTACTTTGCTACTTCTAGGCTTCTTTATTAAGCCATAATTCCATAATTGCACATTGTATATTGAATGGGAAAAATAGTATCTATTTAATATCGACATTGTATCAGATAGCAAGCTAAATGCCTGTCACTCAATTCTTGCAGCTATTTCTCCGGATACCCCACCTTCCTTGCTTAAGAAAACTGCATTATGTAATCATTAATAACATGCTCACTGCACTTGGCTTGTAAGTGCCAAAAATGAGATGTGAAACAGATATGATTAATTCCAAGGATTGTGTTTCTCTACCTCAATGATTCTCTCAATGTTAGGGCAAATCAAAAATCCTTGGAGAGCTTATAGAAGACAGGTTGTGAGGCCCCATCCCCAGAGTTTCCATTCAGTAATTTTGTGTGGGACTGGAGAATCTGTATTTCCAACAATGTCCTGGGTGATGTTGCTGCTGCTGGATTGAGGACCATACTTTGAGAACCACTGCTCAATACTGAGCTGTTTTTCATCAGAAAGACCCACTTGGGGTATTTTACATTTTACTGTGGACAAGATTTGCAATTCCAGGCTAAATGTTTGAGAATCATTTGAAAGATGAAATACTACATACTGATGAATTAAATTTTATTAAATTCTCATTTCATATGCATCTAGAAATTTGCATGCTATGGGGATTAAAATAATGAATAAAATATAATCCTGGTCTTCCAAGAGCTCATCAACTAGTTGAGATTACAGTCATAGATAAATACTTAAATCTATCATTAGCAAGGCAAACATCGTAAATGCTTTAGGAGAAGTCTTTTTAAAAAGGTACTTTGGGAATATGAGATAGGAAATTCTTTCTTAAAAAAATTGCAAAACATCCTTACATACCACTGGTTTAACACTCATGCCACTTTCTCCTGTCTCTTGCCTTTGGAATAAACTAAATATACTCCATTTACTGTGGCTACTTCTTCAAATCCCACTTACACCTAAGTCACAAAGTAAGACTTTCACCTCAAACACACTGGTAAAATTGCACTAGGAAAATTCACCACAACCTTTTAATGTCAACACCTAAGAGTGTGAAAATACCTCTTATGTTTCCACGGCATTAGATATGATTGATCCCTCTCTTCCCTGTACTCAACCACGTTGGCACAGATGACCCCATCCTCTCCCTTCTCCACCCACCCGAACTTCTCAGCTCACTCCTCTTTGTTGGAACAAAACTACTTTTTCTCCATCTAGTCTTTATAAATTTTCCCTTGTCTCTCATACCAACCAAGTCACCTTCAATCCTATGGAGGAATGATTTTTATTAAAATGCGAGACTATTCATGTTACTCTCCTGCCAAAAACATCCACTGAATCCCAGTTGCCTAAAGGCAAACAAGGCTTCTAATCATCTGCTCTGATTCTCCATCTGATTCCTTGCACCTCTCTCTAGTTTCCCTTCTGAAAGCTGCACCTAAGCTCAAATCATACTTGCTAAATGAAAATACCCATAGACCCTAAAAGGGGCCACGCTGTGGTATATTCTATGCCTTTAATCATTCTTACTTCTCCTTAAGAGTCCCATCCTGGAACTGCTCAATTCCAAGATCTCCTTTCCTTTAAAGCTTTCCCTAACAAACTCTGCCACTTGAAGAAATTATGTAACCTTTCTGTTCTGCCATCAGTACAATGAGGATGATAGTATTGACCTTATAGAATTCTTATGCTTGGGACCTAACAGTGTCTGGCAGAATATGTCATCCACAAATGGTGGCTACTCTCGTGGGACTCTGTTTCACCAGTCTTCTGTCCTGTGGTGGAGAATCTTCAGGTATTCTATCTTCTGTCCATATAAGACTGGAATATTACCCATCTCTAGCAACTCATATCTGTTTTGGGGGACATTATAGGCAGGGCCAACTACATAATTTGTAGGGTCCAGTGCACAACAAAAAGGCAGGACTCTGAGAGGGGCAGGAAAATCAATATATCTATTCATGGCAGGACGACTTCAACGTACAGATAATTGAAGACCCTCAAGAGATTGCAACCTCTGCTCTGGGGACACTCACCACCCTGGATCATGGCTAGGTGAGAGCCAAACCCTTGTGGCAGCACAAGGGCACAAGGCTGGAAGGAATGGCCACTTTCTTGTCCTACCATCAAGAGGCCAGTGGCAGTGCAACCCTGCCCTTTTCACTGTTTGCCAATGCCCAGCCTCCTCCAAGTGTGGAGGACTACGATGGAAGGTAGGCCTCCCCCCATACCGTTGTGTCATGAGAGAAGTTTGGGGAAGAGTAGCCTGGGTCAAGTGAGCATGAGGGGCTGTGAAGCAGGTCTCAGAGAACCTTTTCCCAGGGAGGAGGTAGGAGGCAACATGTCTGGTGAGCTTAAGCTCAAGTGCCCTGAGCATGCTCCCTTGTCTTACCAGAATTCATGTCCAAAACACAAACTTAAAAATAAAATTATTAAGAATTTTCAAAGGGCACTGCAAGCATGTGACCCTTCTGAGCGCAGGCCTCCATATACTGCGCTGCTTCAATGCCCATGAAGAATGCCCTGAGCATGTGTATCCACGACTGATTAAGAAGTGTGGCTCACTCCATGGACCACACTGGACTGAATCCTGAGAAACACGAGACTAGTGCTTCTGCTCAATGATGAATGACCAACATGCTGGCATCTGTGAATTCTGACCTCCACGCTCTCCCTAAAAACCAGATGACAAACAATCTCATTGCAGAGAGGAAAGTCATGTAAGATACCAGTTCAGACAGTTAAACCAGCTCCTCGGAAATGTGGGGTATGCAGGCCTTGGCTGTTTTCCTTTGTGGCTCCCCAGCTCTGGGTATAAAAATTATCACTCAATCTAGAGTCTAGCAGCCTCCAGATGCTCATTTAGATTATTTGTATATCCATATAAAAGTTTTCAGTTTTCTTTAGGCGTAACTAACAAATAATAATTGTATATTTTTAAGGTATATAAACTGATATTTTGGTTTATAATATAATATAATATAATATAATATAATAATAAACTGATGTTTAAGGTATGTAAACCTTTATGTTGTGAAATGATTACCACAATCAAGCTAATAGACGTATCCATCGCCTCATTTGTTTACTTTTCTCTATGTGTGTGTGTGTGTGTGTCCAGTGAGAACATTTAAGATTATTATTATTATTAATATTTTTTTTTGAGACGGAGTCTCGCTCTGTCGCCCAGGCTGGAGTGCAGTGGCATGAGCTCTGCTCACTGCAAGTTCAGCCTCCAGGGTTCACGCCATTTTCCTGCCTCAGCCTCCTGAGTAGCTGGGACTACTCCACCACCATGCCCAGCTAATTTTTTGTATTTTTAGTAGAGACAGGGTTTCACCATGTTAAACAGGATGGTCTGGATCTCCTGACCTTGTGATCCGCCCACCTCGGCCTCCCAAAGTGCTGGGATTACAGGTGTGAGCCCCCACACCTGGCCCACTTAAGATTACTTTCTTAGAAAATTTCAAGTACCTAACACATTCTTATTAACTACAGTCATCATGCCGTACATTAGCTCTCCAGAACTTATTCATCTCACAACTGCAAGATTGTACCCATGGTTTAACACTTCATCTCCCTCCCTCCACCTCTGGTTACCTACCTTTAACTCTGTTTCTATGAGTTTGACCACATATAACTGAGATCATGTAGTATTTGTCTTTTGGTGTCTGGCTTATTTCGCTTAGCATGATATTCTCCAGGTCCATCCATTTTGTTGCAAAACACAGAACTTTCTCGTTTTCATACATATAAGGAGTGTGTGTATATATATATAGTGTGTGTATATATATATAGTGTGTGTGTGTATATATAGTGTGTGTGTGTATATATATATGACATTTTCTTTATCCATTCATCTATCAATGAACATTGGGTTACTTCCATGTCTTGACTATTATAAATAATGTTGCAGTCAATACATATGAGGATTGCAGTGCAATACATATGAGGATTTCTTCAAGATAATGATTGTTTTGGAGATATACGTATACACACACTCACACATAAACACAAACATGTATATATACACATGTATCCCCAGAAGTGACATTGCTAGATATACAATAATAATATTTTTGAATTTTTTAGGAAGCTCCATAATGTTCTTAATAATAGCTGTGCCAATTTACATTCTTGCCAACAATGTATAAAGAACATTTTCCATTTGTCCACGTTTTCCAAAACGTTTATCTTTTGACTTTTCAATAATAGCCATCTGGTGTGAGATGACATTGCATTTTGATTGGCATCCCCTTGTTAAATAATGATGTTGAGCACCTTTTAATATACCTCTTGTACATTTCTTATGTCTTATTTGGAAAAATATCTGTTCATATCCTTGCTCATTTTTTAATTGGTTTTTTTATTATAGAGTTGTAAGTTCTCCATTTGCTTGGTAGATCTTCCTCCATCCCTTTATTTTGAGTCTATGTATGTCTCTGCATGTGAGATGGGTCTCCTGAATATAGCAAACTGATGGGTCCTGACTCGTTATCCAGTTTGTCAGTCTGTGTCTTTTAATTGGACCATTTAGTCCATTTACATTTAAGGTTAATATTGTTATGTGTGAACTTGATCCTGCCATTATGATATTAACTGGCTATTTTGCTCGTTAGTTGATGCAGTTTCTTCCTAGCCTCAATGGTCTTTACATTTTGGCATGTTTTTGCAATGGCTGATACCGGTTGTTCCTTTCCATGTTTAGTGCTTCCTTCAGGGTCTCTTGTAAGGCAGGCCCGGTGGTGACAAAAATCTCTAAGCATTTGCTTATCTGTAAAGGATTTTATTTCTCCTTCACTTATGAAACTTAGTTTGGCTGGATATGAAATTCTGGGTTTAAAATTCTTTTCTTTAAGAAGGTTGAATGTTGGCCCCCACTCTCTTCTGGCTTGTAGAGTTTCTGCCGAGAGATCTGCTGTTAGTCTGATGGGCTTCCCTTTGTGGGTAACCCGACCTTTCTTTCTGGCTGCCCTTAAGATTTTTTCCTTCATTTCAACTTTGGTAAATCTGGCAATTATGTGTCTTGGAGTTGCTCTTCTCGAGGAGTATCTTTGTGGCGTTCTCTGTATTTCCTGAATTTGAATGTTGGCCTGCCCTCCTAGGTTGGGGAAGTTCTCCTGGATGATATCCTGAAGAGTGTTTTCCAACTTGGTTCCATTTTCCCCCTTACTTTCAGGCACTCCAATCAGGCGTAGATTTGGTCTTTTTACATAATCCCATACTTCTTGCAGGCTTTGTTCATTTCTTTTTCTTCTTTTTTCTTTAGATTTCTCTTCTTGCTTCATTTCATTCATTTGATCCTCAATCGCTGATACTCTTTCTTCCAGTTGATCGAGTCGGTTACTGAAGCTTGTGTATTTGTCATGTATTTCTCGTGTCATGGTTTTCATCTCTGTCAGTTCATTTATGGCCTTCTCTGCATTAATTATTCTCGTTATCAATTCTTCCACTCTTTTTTCATTATTTTTAGTTTCTTTGCACTGTGTACGTAATTCCTCCTTTAGCTCTGAGAAGTTTGATGGACTGAAGCCTTCTTCTCTCATCTCGTCAAAGTCATTCTCCGTCCAGCTTTGATCCGTTGCTGGCAATGAACTGCGTTCACACAGCGGAGTCTATCATGGGGAGGGGGAGGGGGGAGGGATTGCATTGGGAGTTATACCTGATGTAAATGACGAGTTGATGGGTGCTCATGAGTTGATGGGTGCAGCACACCAATATGGCACAAGTATACATATGTAACAAACCTGCACATTATGCACATGTACCCTAGAACTTAAAGTATAATAATAACAATTTTTAAAAAAAGTTTTAAGTTCCTTTCAAATTTTAATATTAATCCCTTCTCAGATGTGATGGTTAATATTGAGTCAGCTTTATGATTTGCAAATGTTTTCTCCCATTCTGTGTCTTGCCTTTTCATGTGATTGTTTCCTCTGCTCTGCAAAATCTTTTAATTTATTTTTAGTTTAATTGTTTATTTTTCCTACCCTTATTGATTTGGTTAAGACTTAAAATAACATATTTAATTGGCAATGTGCTATGGCCAGCAAAAAGATGTGCTGTGTGTTCTAAGAATTGTTCTTGAGTTTAAGAGTAATACCTATAAGGTCTTACATTAACATGATTTATACTGTAGTTTTTTTGATAGATGCTATTTATTATGTTAAAAATTATTTTAAGTCTATTCAGCTTAGAGATTTTATTATAAATGAGTGTTGCATTTTCTTAATTTTCAAAGGGGGTGGCTATTAAGATAATTATATTCTTTCCCTTAAAATGATAATATGATGAATTCTAATCATGGATGATCCAATTTGAGTTACCCTCACGTTTCTTGGCTATACTCTTGAATAAATTATTATTTCTATTTTGTGTCCACCGGCTTGCTTGCCAATATTTAAATTTTCACATTAATGCTCATTTCAGTTTACATCTTTCTGTCCAGTAATGATACTGTATCTTAATGAGTTTTATTAAACTATTTGGGTAGCTTACTCTCTTTTACTATTTTCCAGAATATTGTATATGAAATAGGGATCATCTCTGACTTAAAGGATAAAAAGACTCCCTTGGCAAATCATGATAAAAAGTATATTTCAGAAAAATATTTAGATTTGTTGTTAAAAGACATTTCATGGTTGTGCTAAAAACTTAGACAGAAAACACTGTATTTCAACTTTGTATTATATTTTTAATATGTTTTTATTTTTTGTTGATTAGTTCTTTCAATAACACTTCCATTTTATTAGTAATGTCAAATAAATTGTTTTTACTTTTGTGATAATTTCTATTTTTAATGAATTTTCTTTTATTAATATCTGCTTATTTTGTGCTTATTTTTATTTACTGGCTTCTTTAATTGAATGTTTAGCTATTAAATTTTAGTCTTCTTTGCTCATTATCTAATTCGCTTTTCTCTCCTACTACTTTTAATATTGTGTATTCTATTTCTAATCTTTTTTCAGTGTTTTTTTAAACTTTTTATTTTGAAATAATTATAGATTCACAGGAAATTGCAAAGAAATGTACAGGAAAGTTCTAGGAGCCTTCCCTCTTGTATCTTCCAATAGTAACACCTGACACATCTATGTAGTACAATATCAAGCCCAGGAAATTGGCATTAGCGCAATCTACACAGTTCATTAGGACCTCACCAGTTATACATGCACTTGTGTGTGTGTGTGTGTGTATGTATGTGTGTGTGTGTATATGTATGTGTGTGTGTGTATGTGTGTGTGTGTGTATGTGTGTGTGTGTACTTCTACACATGCAGTCTTTTGGAACTATACTAAAGGTAATTAACTGTATTAACACAAGTATCTCTTGTGTTATATTATGCCTTCTAGGAACGTCTTCCACTTTCCATTCCTGACCCTGGGTTGACTTATTATTTTAATATGCAATTCAACTGTAAGCTTTTAATAAAATCTAAAGTTAACCACTTTCTTTATTGTATTCCCAAATATTAAGTGGCATTGTTTTCATTCATTTTTTTAAAAAATGATTTATTCAGAATTAAGTCATTACGTTACTCAATTCCCTGTAAATCTTCATAGGTACAGTATTACATTGAATCTTTCTAACCTAAGATACACGTGACTGAGTTAACCACATTGTCCATCTTCGTGGAGAGACAAGAGGCTTCTTCTTTGCTTCTCTCTATCCTCTATCCCTGGGTTGCTCTGCCACCAGCTTCATGCTTCACCTCTCCCTCTTTTTTTATACTAACAGATATTCACACTAATAAATTTAACATGTCCTTTGATTCAGTCTTACATATATTTAGTACAAAATATGTTAACACTTGAAAAGCACACCACGTTTTAGTAATGTTTTGTGTATTTTAAAATAATTGTTCATTGTATTTCCAAATTCTAATTTATTTCACTTCAGGCTGAGGGTTTCAAAATTAATTATTTTATTTACATACTTCTGCTTTATTAATTTTGCCACAAATTTCACTAATTTAATGTACACTTAATCCACACTGCTCAATTTTCCCTATGTGGATTATTTTTCTTTTTTGCTGATTTCTTTTGATTGCTACTTTTTAAAATAAATATTTGAAATGTATAACTATAAAGCTTTTTTACCCAAAGAATATTTATTCTATCTTTGCATTTACATAGTACTTTATGCCCAGAATGATAATCTATTTTTTAATTTCCCTTGAAAATTTGAAAATATTATTTCATTGTTTTCATTTTCATGCTGGATCTGTGTGTATGCTCATCTTCAACTTTGCTGGATGATGTTAAGTTATTTTTCTGTAATATATTAAATATATATTATTTTTGTAATATATTATTTCTGTAATGTATTAAACATAGATTACAGATTAAAAACCCAGTACATATTAAATACATACAAGAATATATATAATGCATGTGTAGGGTAAAATGCATCAAAGTGGAGTGAACAGTAATATATTCACTACAGTCTAAGAAATAGAAATTTAGATGTAATTAAAGCTTTATACCTTGCCATTCAAAAGATATGCAATCCTGACCTTTGTGTCTTTCATTCCTTTTATTCCTATTTTGTGGGGCTTACTTCATATGCCTATATTCAATAATGTATTCAGTTTTCCACTATTTTCAAATTTATATAAATGGTATTAGCTGTACATGTTAAGGACTTCCATTTTCAGTCCACGTTATATTCCTGAGAGTTATCTATATTGATCCCTATAGATGCATATAATTTATTTTCATTATTGTGTAGCACTTATTGTAGTATTTCTATAAAATGTATTTATCTATTCTCTCATTGATCATGCTGTTTTCTGGGTTTTGTTTTATTTTGTTTTGACAATGAAAGTGGCTATAAATATTCTTGAGCATGTCTTCTGAGATACATTTGGAAGGTTTTTTTCCTGGGTAAATGCCTAGGATGGCTTGCTAGATCTGTGTGTATGCCCATCTTCAACTTTGCTGGATGATGTTAAATTATTTTTCAAAGTGATCGTACTCATTTATATTCCCACCAGCAAAGTTCTTGTTGCTTACATGCTCATCAACACTTTCTATTTCTTGACATTTTATGTTTTGTTAAACTGATGATGAAATTATATTTTACTATAGTTAACTTCTACTTGGTCAGTTAAATATTTTTTACATTTTTCATGGGGGATATTTATATATCCTCTTATTAGAAGGGTCTGTTCAATTTTTTTCACATTCTTTATCTTTTTGTTAATCATTTTAATAAAATCTTTAAAAATAGTCTATAATAAGCTATTATACAAATATACATACGTGTGTATATAAGTACACACACACACAAACATGTTTGTATATTACAAATATCTTCTACTTTTTGATCACCTTTTGGTCTACTGATTAATATATGTTAGGAATCTTAATGTAAGTGAATTGCTCAAACTTTTAACTTATGTTTTATGCCCTTTGTATTTGGTTTGACAAAATCATTTTTCCATTTCAAGATTATGTGGTCTACCGTGTTGTCTTATGAAGCCATTATAGTTATACATTTCACAATAGAATATTTAGTTATTTTAGAAATGGATAACAAAAGAAGGTTGATATAGCGCTCTAATATAATTTGTTATATAAATAATCCATTTTACCAGCACCATTTATTTAATAGTTCATCAGTTCTACAACTAATCTTCATTGCCATCTTTGTCAAATCTAAATTGTCCAAATATATATGAATGTATTTATTTGCACTCTGCTTTCTCATTGATCAGTTTGCCTTGTTTTGCCCCAGTATACAATTCCTTGTCAATCTCACTTAATAAGTTTGGATATTTGGTAAGGTACTGACCTTTTTTTTTTTCTCAGGAGCATCTATGCTATTCTGTATCATTTGTTCTTACATATAAATTGTTAAAAAGTTATTAAATTTCATTTCAATTTCTATTAAAATATTTTGAAACTTTTATTAGAATTAAAGTGAATACATAAATCAATTTGTGAAGCATTTACAATTTCATAATATTGTTTTTTTATCTTTATACACATGGTACATATTTCCATTTATTTAAATATTTCCATTTTCTTCATTTGGACTTTGATTACATCTTTTGTGAGATCCTAGTGGATGAATATCAGTAACATAATTTTTTCAATGACACATTCTGTTTTGTTTTCTCTGGTATAAAGACAAACAATGATCTTTAAATTAACTATGCATTGATAATTTTGCTATATATATAAATTTTAATGATTGATCTGTAAATCATTGTGAGTTCTTTATATACATGATCATATTATTTTTGAATAATGAGAGTTTTGTTTTCCTTTATAATCATGTAATTGTATTATTTTCTTGTTTTACCATTCTGATTAGGTAGCAATCTTTCTTGATTTTTCATGAATATAAAGAGAACTTAAAAACATATTTCACCCTTACACATAATGTGTGTATAGGTTTTTGTGGCTATTCTTTATTAAGTTGAGTAACATTTTTTCTATACATATTTACCAAATTTTAAAGTCATAACTGGAGGTTAATTTTTACTGACTATGATGTTTTCTACATCTTTTGAAATTACTAAAAATCCAGGAATCAGCCCTCACATAAATGGTTCCATGATTTTTTAAATAAAGAAATAGACATCTCAATGAAACAAATTATACTAGAAAAATTGGATATCTATATGTCCCCAAATGAATTTCCATCTGTATCTCACACTACATAGAAAAATTAACTAAAAATAAATCTTAATGAAAATATAACATCTACAATAACATAACTTCTGAATTATGCAAAGTTGTCTAAGCTATAACACCAAAAACACAGGATACAAAGGAAAAAAAAGATCATGTTCTACTGCCTTAAGAACGTATGCTCTTCAAAAGAAACTGCTGAGAGAATTAACAAACAAGACGTAGACTGGGGAAAACACTAGCAAATCACACCTGCGATAAAAGATACGTCTGAGTTCAGAAAAGGCAATAATAAGAAAATGAACACCTTTTAAAGAATAGACAAAAGCTTCAAGACAAGTCACCAAAGACAATATATGGGTTGCAAATTAGCATATGAAAAGATGCCCAACCTCACTAGTCATTAGAGAAATGCAAATTCATACCGCTATGAGCTACCAGTATACACCAATTAGAATGACTAAGATTTAAAAGACGAATCATTCAAGATTGTCAAGGATGTAGAGCAAATGGAATTCTCTTGTACACTGCTGGTGGGAATATAAAATGTATAACCACTTCAGAAAACAGTTTGGAAGTTTCTTAACATGCTCAGTTAAACCCTAGCCTGTGACTTAGCCATTTAGCTGCTAGGCATTTACCCAAGAAAAATGAAACCATATGTCCACACAGAAATTTACACATGAATGCTCATAGCAGCTTTATTTATAATAGGAAAAAATGGAAAACAACCCATATATCTATCAACAGATAAATGGATAAGAAATATTATGTTATATCCATAAAAAAGAATATCACTCAGCAATAAAACAAAGTGAACAATTAATACATGCAACAATGTGGATGGATCTTTAAATAATTGTGTTAAGTGATATAAGCCTAACAAAAAAGATCACAGGTAGTATTATCCATTTACATAAAATTCTAGAAAACACAAACTTACCAACAGCGATGACTGGTTGCTTAAGGAGGCATGGTTTACATGAGAAAACTTTTGAGGGAGATGAATATGTTTATCACTCTGGTTGTGGTGAGGACTTCACAATTGTATATATGTCTAAATTTATCAAATTGTACATTTTATTACGTGTAGTTCATTGCATGTCATTCACACCTCATTAAAGCTGTAAAAAGAAACCACTTATTGGTAAAATATGGAATGTTTTTACTCTAAGACTGAAATAAGAGCAAAACATCCAGTCCTGTGACTTGTATTCAGCATTGCACTCCTGGCTATAGCTAATGGCAGCAAGGAAGAGAAGAAATTAAAAGTATTTCTATGTAATTCAGTGAAGGAAGGCAAATTTTTTCATTATACGGTGCTGAATAAATTAGATAACAATATGAGAAAGAAAATGAACCTTGACTATACTCACATTGGGCACAAAACATTAATTCGAGGTAGATTATTTAATTTGATCAATCTTAGATAGTACTAAAATTTGAAGAATTGTAAATTGGACTTTATCAATATTAAAAACTTCTGCTACTCAAATGACAAAGCTAAGGAATAAAAAGTAAGAAAGTAGGAAACAGAGTAGAGAAGAATATATTTCCAAAGCATTTATCTGACAATAGACATGTATCCTAAATATATAAAGATTCTTGTAAACCAGTGATAAAAAGATAACCTATTTTTTTAAATGGGCAAAAGATTTAGAAAGGCACTTCACAAAAGATATCATATAAATGGCCAACAGGCGCATGTAAAGATGCTTAACAGTTACCCGTCTTCAGGGATTTGCAAATCAAAAACCACGGAAACTATTACGCACACCTGAGAATGGTTGAAAAATGTAAAACCGACATAATATCTAATGCTAGAGAAAATATGAGGCATCTAGAAAACGTCCGTAATTTTGGTAGAAGCGTAAAATGACACAATGTGTTTTCTAAACATGCACGGACCATAAGATCCAGCAATTCTACTCTCAGTCCTGTTTCAATCAAAAGAAACTACGAGCAATTTGTACAGCGAAACTTTAATACAAAAATAATTAAGTGTAACAAGAGATTATAAGTAAAGAGAACTCTAACGAATACAGGAATGGCAGATAGAATAGGCAGCCACTACCCTTAAGGGCCAAGCTAGAGAATTCAAGAACCTCAGGAAAAGGTGCAGTCCCAGCTCACTAGGCAAAGGAGAGCGGTGGTTGCTGTGTCTGTGAAACCCGCTGGATATCGACTCGTTGGAGCCAGTCTCAAGCGTGCTGGGGAAAGCTGTTCCTGAAGCGGTGTCGCATTGGAAGTACTCGCCTACAAAACTTTCCAGGGGAAAATGTCCAGGAAAAGGTGTTGGTTATTGGGTGCTGCTGCCTGTCATGTGGGGCGGGAGTTGGATGCTTTAGTTCCATGTGTTGTAGAAGGTGAAGGCTGGAGAAGTGGTCCACAGGTAGAAACCTGCTAGAGACACCCTCTAGCAACCTCCTTTTCTCTGGCAATGTGTTCCCGGCGCCCTCTATTGACAAACTTTAACATCGTGCCAATTGAAATGGCCGAGATCCATTTTCGCAAAGCAGGCTACATTTGTGAATTTGGAACTAAGAGTTATAAATCAGTAGCCGGCACACATTCCCAGCTATTTAACCTCCAAAGTAAATTAAAACTTACATTTATCATAATAACTTTTAACAAAGATGTTTATTACATATTCATTCACAGTAACCAAAACAGGGAAAAAACATGGAAATAACACAAATGTCAACTAACAGAAGATTGGAGAAACACAATGTGGGATATTTACACAAACTCATGCTAGACAACAGTAAGATACCACATAATAGACGTGATAACCTCAAAAACATGTTGAGCAAAGGAAGCACGATGCAAAGCAATGCATATTACACGAAGTCACAGAACCGGCAAAACTAATCTTTGGGGCAAGAAATCATAATAGTGGCTGAGGCCGGATCAGGAAAGGTGAATGGGAATTAATTGCAAAGGGCCAGAAGGGGATAATTTAATGTGCTAGTTGAGTTCATTATTTTGACTGGATGTTGATTAAATGCATACATTTGTCAAAACACATCAAACTGTACAGAGGATATGTGTGCATTTTACTCTTTATAGTTTTGTGACAATTAACAAAATCTATAGTACATCTGAAAAGATAGCCTGAATAGTTTGATGAAAATGGCTAACTAAAATTGTAAGAAACAACAACAAAAAAGTATGTAAACATTCAATTATTTTCCTTACCGAAAAATTCTGACACAAAGAATTTTACTATGATTCAGTACTATTTTAGTTTTAGGTCACACAGTTTCATGTCAAAATGCAAGATGAACAAATTTTTTTAGGATGATTGAAAAAACTATAGCATGTTTATATCCACTATTATGCAGCCTCCCTCTCTTTCTCTCTCTCTCTCTCTCTTTTTTTTTTTTTTTTTTTTTTTTTTTTTTTTTGAGATGGAGTTTTGCTTTCGTCCCCCAGGCTGGAGAGCTATGGCGTGATCTCGCCTCAGTGTAACCTCTGCCTCCCAGGTATAAGCAATTCTCCAGTCTCAGCTTCCAAAGTACATGGGATTACTGGCATTCGCCACTATTCCCGGCTAATTTTGTATTTTTAGTAGATGGATTTCACCATGTTGGTCAGGCTGTTCTCAAACTCCTGACCTCCAAGTGATCCACCCGCCTCAGCCTCCCAAAGTGCTGAGATTAAAGGTGTGAGCCACCATGCCTGGTCCTGTAACCTCTCTTAATTGCTAATATTTAGTGGTTTTTATATCACTAGAAACAGAGCAAATGGGATATGTATGTAAACAATTTTTATTTCTGTTGAAAGATTAACGTTTTAACCTTCAAACAATAAACAGCTAAAAGGATTGGCTAACAAATTCAAACTTCCCTAAAATATGAAGCAAAGTAGAACATGGGCCACATTTGCACTGTTTTTTAGTTATGAGGCACAATAGAATGAATCATAAAGCTTATCCCGTTATTGTGACCTATATAACACACTATTGCCAAGGGAAATAAAAGGGAGTTTAATCTATTTGAAGGTAGAGTCAGTGAAGAGTTTTTTAGAAAACTCTTAAGCTGATAGCTATGAATAATTATACAAAATAAATGTATTAGAGACAGAGTTAGCATAATTTTTACCATATAATAATATGGCCATTAGAATTACAAGAATCTGTCCAGCATATGTTTTTAGAAGAAAAATCAACACATTTGCCGAACTCATTTGCTGGGCTCAACTCCATTTGCCGATGTGCACATTGCCAACACGTGTTTTTGTAGAGCAAAACATGAATAAAGGTGGACTATGGATATAACTGATGTAAGTAAAGCGGTAACATCAAGCAAATGTTTGTTTTTATGTCAAAATGAAACAAGAGTTAGAGTGGAGATGAAAGTCTTGATATTCTTGCATTTTCTATCTTTGTTGAAATGTGTGACCGTGATCAAGGTTTCTGTGGTGACAGGCAAGAATGTTATCAGAGTCATGATATAGATAAACAGCCTCTCATATAACTTTTTATTATTTAATATAATCATACAAGGATATGCATGAGAAATAAAGTTACAGTACAATGAAAGAACACAGCAAAAACTGTGTACCACCAGCAGACTTGTGATGGTACAAACTTGCCAGTATAGAGAATGCCAACAAAAGTACTAGTATCCTGTAAAGAAAAAAAAAGACATTTGCTACTATTATTTCTGTGTGTCATTTGGTTATTTTCCTTGCCTTCTATACCATTGTCTTTCAGAACTTATAGCAAAACTTGAAGATGTCTACGTTGAACCCCTGTAATGGAGTGTAAATTGATTTCAGTAAACTAGAATATGTATTTTATATGAGAGGTTAAGTGAGATCCACATTTTCCTTTTCATTTTCAATAGATATTTTCAAATATGTGAGCAATTGAGTGAAAAAGTATTTACATAAATGACATGTCTCTATAGGTTCTTGTATTATTATAAGACGTTTTGGATTTTGGTTTTATATTCTTAAAAAATCATAAAATTATTTTTTCTAGCAAAATCTAATTTTTAACATATAGATATTCTGTATTAAAAAGCTACCATAGAAAAATCCGTATATGATATTGAATATTTATTTTAATATTCTTCTTGTGATTTTATGATATCACAAAAACTCAAAGATGATATTCTAAATTTGGAGGCTTCAAATACTATTATGAGGACAAAAATAGAGGAACTCTAAATGTTATGCTAATGAAGGAATTAAACATTTCAAGATTCTTATTAATTCATTTTAGTAAGCACAACTTTATATAAAATTTATTTATTCACCAATTACATCATCATCTTGGTATAAATTAGCAAGGAGATATAACATTACATAGAAATTATTGTAAACAAGTTGCTTGTAAATACATTAAAAGACCTATAGGCAAAACCTCAAAAACCATGACTAATATTTGATATTTAACCTGTTTCTGCTGTATGCCATAGAAACCTCCTTTGAGATTTGCCTCATTTTAGTAATCAACCAAAAGACACTACAGGATATGGAAAGTTGAATTGCCTTTCTTGGCCTAAAGTATTATTATCATCAATATTTATAGTATAATAATTATTTTAATCCACATTTATTTTCTATCCTCAAGTATTATTATTGAAATGTATATTCTAAAGCATTTGCCTCAATTGTGCATTTATGATTCACATTAAAAAGCAAAATTTGTATTCATCATAACTTGTTCTTAATGAATTAATACTGACTCCAAGAACTCTGTACATTCTTTTCTAAAGGTACATCACAAATAATCACTTCAGTAATTTATTCTCAGATTGGCCAGCCTTTTGCATAATTCGCTTTTCTCTAGTTTCAGAATCCTTTTTCCTTCTTTTAGGATTGATGAACAGTTTCACATTGTCAGTTTATACATATATATTTTTCTGTCTCTTTTTTCCTTTCTCCGAATAGTCTCTAGGATTAAGAATATTGACCTTCCAGTTATATCTTTAAATTCTTCCAATAAATTTTGATTCATTGTATCTGAGTCTTAAGAATTGAAATTATTTTAAACTGCCAACTTTTTTTATGATCTCCCATACCTAAATATTGAATTTTCTCTCGAAGGTACTTATTTTGTTTATTATTTGTAGTATTATTATTATCAGATAAGACATAAAACAGTAGTTTAGTATATCTACAGTTCTCCTGTGATATCTCTTTTTAACCTATGCTCCTTTACACACTCTTTTAATAAATTATTGTTATTTATTTTTATTATTATTATTGAGACGAGGTCTCTCTCTTTTGCCCAGGCTGGAGTGAAGCGGCATGATCTTGGCTCCTTGTAACCTCTGCCTCCCAGGTTCAAGGGATTCTCCTGCCTCAGCCTCCTGAGTAGCTGGGATTACAGGGCCCACCACCAACCCTAGCTAATTTTTTTTTTTTTTTTTTTTTTTTTTGTATTTTTAGTAGAGATGGGGTTTCGCCATATTGGCCAGGCTGGTCTAGAACTCCTGAACTCAGGTGATCCACCTCCTTGGCTTCCCAAAGTGCTGGGATTACAGGTGTGAGCCACCACACCCGGCCATAAATTATTTTCACCTTCTTTATGATTCTTCCTGTGGAATCATACATTCTTAGAAAAGCATTCCATTTATCTCAAGCATCTTCTTTATTAATTTTATTATAGATAACATTAATTATTGATTCAAGTTGCATTCATTTAAGGAACACAATTTGATCAGTCTTGTGAATTGTGTACAGTCATAAAAACACAACCATAAACAAGATACAGAACATTTCCATTCCCCACAAAAGATTCTTCATGCTCCTTTTAAAGTACAAAGCTCACCTGTGTCTGGACCCAGTCACTGATTTGCTTAAAGCCACTGTGAATTGTGTAACTTACATAAACCGAACAAAATAGCATGTACTCTTTTGTCTGGCTACTTTCACTTAGAGAAGTGATTTTTAGATTCACATAGTAGTATGTTTATCATTTTATATTATGGAGAAATATTTCTTTTTATGGCTACACCACAGTTTGTTTATCCATTCCTTTGTTGATGAGCATTTGAGATGTGTTCAGTTTAGGGCTGTATTTTAAAAATTCTACAAATGTCTCTGTGAGGGTATATATTCTCATTTCTTTTTGGTAATACTTAGGAATGGCACCACCAAGTCATATGATAAATGAATATTCAACTTTTTAAGAATAATTTCCCAAAGAGGTTGTATCATTTTACATTGCCATTAACAGGATATGAGGTCCAGTTATTTTACATCTTGACCTTTCTTGCTAATGTTGGTCATTTAATTTGAATAATTTTAATGGATTGATAATGGTAACTCTTTGGGTTTTAATGTGCATTTTCTTGATGGCTAACGATGTTGAACATCTTTCCTTGTGACTATTGGCCATTTATGTATCTTCTTTTGTAAAATACCTGTTCAAATCATTTGTCTATAGTTTTGGATGTGGCATTTTTTCTTATACCATTGAATTGCTATGATTCCTTAAATGCTCTGGATGCATACAAATGTCATAAATACATACATAATATTTTCTTTATAGAATGTTCTCATTTTTATTATTTTAAGGATGTCTTTGAAGGAGAAAATATTTTAGTTTTAAACAGTCAAATTTATTATTTTTCATTAATCATTTATGGTTGTCTTTTTTTTTTTTTTTTTTTTTTTTTTTTTGAGACAGTCTCACTCTGTCCCCCAGGCTGTAGTGCAGTGGCGCCCTCTCGGCGCACTGCAAGCTCCACCTCCCAGGTTCACTCCATTCTCCTGCCTCAGCCTCCCAAGTAGCTGGGACTATAGGCGCCCGCCACCACGCCTGGCTAATTTTTTTTGTATTTTTTAGTAGAGACGGGTTAGCCAGGATGGTCTCGATCTCCTGACCTTGTGATCCGCCCGCCTCGGCCTCCCAAAGTGCTGGGATTGCAGGCATGAGCCACCACGCCTGGACTATGTTTTAATTGTATTTTTTAAGAAATTTTGTCTACTCCAAGGAAACCTAGACTTTTCTTTCTATATTTTCTTTTTCTTAACTTTTAAGTTTGGGGTACAAGCGCAGGTTTGTTACATAGGTAGCTTGTGTCGTGGGAGTTTGTTGTACAGATTATTTTATCTCCTAGGTATTAAGCCTAATATCATTAGTTATTTTTCCTGATCCTCTCCCTCCTCCCACCGTTTACCTTCTGAAAGGCCCCGGTGTGCGTTGTTCCCCTCTACATGCCCAGGTGTTCTCATCATTTCGCTCCTACTTATAAGTAAGAGAACGGGATATTTGGTTTTCAGTTCCTGTGTTAGTTTGCTAAGGATAATGGCCTCTAGCTCCATCCATGTCCCTGCATAGGACACGATCTCATTCTTTTTATGACTGCATAGTATTCGAAAGTGTATATGCATGACATTTTCTTTATCCAGTCTATCATTAATGGGCGTTTAGGTTGATTCCATGTTTTTTCTATTACGAATAATGCTGCAATGAACATACATGTTCATGTGTCTTTGTAATAGAGTGATTTATACTGCTTTGGGTATATAACCAGTAATGGGATTGCTCTGTCAAAAGATATTTCTGTCTTTAGGTCTTTGAGGAACTACCACAACATCTTCCACAATGACTGAACTAATTTAAACTCCCACCGACACTGCATAAGTGTTCCCTTTTCTCTGTAACCTCTATAGCATCTGTTGTTTTTTGACATTTTAATAATAGCCATTCTGACTGGTGTGAGATGGTATATTACTGTGGTTTTGATTTGCATTTCTCTAATGATCAGTGACGTTTAGTTTTATTTCATATAATTGTTGACCAAATGCATGTCTTCTTTTGAGATATATCTGCTCATATTCTTTGCCCACTTTTTAATGCTTTTTTTTTCTTGAAAATTCCTTTTTATTGTAAACTTCCTTATAGATAGATGCTGGATATTAGACATTTGTCAGATGCATAGTTTGCAAAATTTTTCTCTCATTCTGTAGGTTCACTATTATTCTGTTGTTAGTTTCTTTTGCTGTGCAGAAGCTCCTTAGTTTAATTAGATAGAATTTGTCAATGTTTGCTTTTGTTGCAATTGCTTTTGACATCTTCATAATTAAATCTTTGCCCGTGCCTATGTACTTAGTGGTATTTCCTAGGTTGTCTTCCAGGTTTTTAACAGTTTTGGGTTTTACATTAAGTCTTTAATTCATCTCGAGTTAATATTTGTATATGGTGTAAGGAAGGGGTCCAGTTTCAGTCTTCTGCCTATGGCTAGCCAGTTTTCACAGCACTGTTAGTTGAATAGGGGATCCTTTCTACCTTTCTTGTTTTTGTCAGGTTTGTCAAAGATTAGATAGTTGTAGTTGTGCAGTCTTATTTCTGGGTCCTCTGTTCTGTTCTGTTGGGCTGTGTGTCTGTTTTTGTACCAGTCCCACGTTGTTTAGTTACTGTAGCCTTGTAGTGTAGTTTGAAGTCAGGTAGCACGATGCCTCTAACTTTGTTCTCTTTACTTAGATTGCTTTGGCTATTCGGGCTGTCTTTTGGTTACACATACATTTTAAAATAGTTTTCTCTACTTCTGTGAAGAATGTCAGTGGTAGTTTAATAAAAATAGTATTGAATCTATAAATTGCTTTGAGCAGTGTGGCCATCTTAATGGTATTAATTCTTCCTATCCATGAGCATCAAATGTTTTTCCATTTGTTTGTATCATCTCTGATTTATTTGAGCATTGCTTTTTTGTTCTCCTTGTATAGATATTTCACCTCTTTAGTGAACTGTGTCCCTAGGTATTTTATTCTTCTTATGACAGTTGTGAATGGGAGTTTCTTCCTGACTTGGCTCTCGGCTTGACTGCTGTTGGTGTGTAAGAATGTTAGTGATTTTTGCACATGGATTTTGTATCCTGAGACTTTGCTGAAGTTGTTTATGAGCTTAAGAACTTTCTGTGCTGAGACTATGGGGTTTTCCAAATATAAGATCATGTCACCTGCAAATAAGGATAGTTGATTTCCCCACTTCCTATTTGGATGCTGTTTATTTCTTTCTCTTGCCTGAGGGCCCTGGTCAGAACTTCCAATACTATGTTGAATAGGAGTGGTGAAGAGGGCATCCTTGTCTTGTGCCAGTTTTCCAGGGTAATGCTTCTAGCTTTTACCCATTTAATATGATATTGGCTGTAGGTTTCTCATAAATGGCTATTATTATTTTCAGGTATGTTTCTTCAATACCTAGTTTATTGAGAGATTTTAAGAAGAAAAAGATGTTGAATTCCATCAAAGGCCTTTTCTGCATCTACTGAGATAATCAGGTGGTTTTTGTCTTTAGTTCTGTTTATGTGATGAATCACATTTATTGTTTTGCATATGTTGAATCAACCTGCATCCCAGGAATGCAGCCTACTTGATTGTGCTGAAAAAACTTTCTGATGTGCTGTTGGATTTGGTTTACAAGTATTTTGCCGAGAATTTTTGCATCAGTGTTCATCAAGGATATTGGCCTGAAGTTTACTTTTTTATTGTATCTCTGCTAGGTCTTTAAAAAAATTTTATCTTTAGTTTTCTGATATGGTTTTGCTCTGTGTCCCCACTCAAACCTCACCTTGAATTTTAATAATCCCTATGTGTCAAAGGCAGGACCAGGTAGAGATAATTGAATCATGGGTCAGTTATCACCATGCTGTTCTTGTGATAGTGAGTGACTTCTCACAAGATCTGATGGTTTCGTAAGAGGATTTCCCCATCACTCAGTAATCATTCTATATCCTGCCACACTGTGAAAAGGTGTCTTCTAACACAATTGTAAGTTTCCTGAGGCCTCCCCAGTCATGTGAAACTATGAGTCAACTAAACCTCTTTTCTTTATAAATTACATAGTCTCATGTATCTCTTCATAACAATGTGAGAACAAACTAATACATTATATTGGTACCATAGAGATTGGGGTGCTGTTAAAAAGATACCCAAAGATGTGGAAGCAACTTTGGAACTGGGTAACAGGCAGACATTGGAACAGTTTGGAGGGCTCAGAAGAAGACAGAAAAATGTGGGAAAGTTTGGAACTTTCTAGAGACTTTTTGAATGGCTATGACCAAAATGCAGATAGTGATATAGACAATGAAGTCCAGGCTCTGGTTGTCTCAGATGGAGATGAGAAACTGATTAGGAACTGGAGTAAGGGTCACTCTTTCTATGCTTTAGCAAAGAGACTGGCAGTTTTTTGCCTCCACCCTAGAGATCTGTGGAACTCTGAACTTGAAAGAGATGTTTTAATATATGTGGCAGAAGAAATTTCTAAGCAGCAAAGCATTTATGAGGTGACAGAATATAAAAGTTTGGAAAATGTGCAGCCTCACCATGCGATAGAAAATAAAGACCCATTTTCTGTGGATCAGTTCAAACCAGCTACAGTAATTCGCATAAGTAACAAGGATCCAAGTGTTTTTCAACAAGACAATGGGGAAAATGTCTCCAAGGTATGTCAGAGACCTTCACAGCAGCCTCCTCCACCACCGTCACAGGCCTTGAGACCTGCGAGGGAAAAATGGTTTTGTGGGCCAGGCCCAGGGGCCTTCTGCCCTATGTAGCCTCAGGACATGGCGGCCTATGTCCAGCTGCTTCAACTCTAGCTGTAGCTAAAAGGGACCAAGGTACAGGTTGGGCCATTGTTTCAGAGTGTGCAAGCCTCAAGCCTTGGTGGCTTATACATGGTGTTGGGCCTGCAGGTGCACAGAAGTCAAGAATTCAGTTTTGGGAACCTCCACCTAGATGTTAGGAGATGTATGGAAACACCTGGATGTTCAGGCAGAAGTTTGTTGCAGGGGTGGAGCCCTCATGGAGAGCCTCTGCTAGGGCAGTTAGGGAGGGAAACGGAGCCTCCACACAGTCTCCACTGGGGCACTGCCTAGTGGATCTGTGAGAAGAGGGTCATTATTCTCCAGACCCCGGAATAGTAGATCCACCAACAGCTTGCCCTGTGCACCTGGAAAAGCCACAGATATTCAATGCTAGCTAGTGAAAGCAGCCAGAAAGAAGGCAGTATCCTTCAGAGCCACAGGAGTAGAGATGCACAAGCTATGGAAGCCCCACCTCTTGCATCAGCATTACCTTGATGTGAGACATGGAGTCAAAGGAGATCATTTTGTAACCTTAAGCTTTAATGACTGCCCTGTTGGATTCGGGACTTGCATGAGTCCTGTAGCTCCTTTGTTTTGGCCAATTTTTCCCATTTGGAATGGACATGTTTACCCAATACCTGTATCCCCATTGTATCTAGGAAGTAATTAACTCATTTTTGATTTTATGGGCTCATAGGTGGAAGGGACTTGGCTTGTCTCAGATGAGACTTTGGACTTAGACTTTTGGGTTAATACTACAATGAATTAAGAATTTGGGGGACTGTTGGAGGGGGATGATTGTGTTTTGAAATGTGAGGACATGAGATTTGGGAGAGGCCAGTGGTGGAATGATATGGTTTGGCTCTATGTTCCCACCCAAATCTCACCTTGAATCCTCGTATGTTTAGGGCAGTACAGGACGGAGATAATTGAATCATGGGGGCAGTTTTCCTCATGCTGTTCTCATGATAGCAAGTGAGTTCTCATGAGAGCTGATGATTATATAAGGGGCTTACCCTTTCATTTGGCACTCATTTTCTCTCCTGTTGCCCTCTTAAGCAGTGCCTTCCACCATGATTGTATGTTTCCTGAGGTCTCCCCAGTCAAGCAGAACTGTGAGTCCATTCAACTCCTTTTCTTTATAAATTACCCAGTCTTGTGTATTTCTTAATAACACAGTGATAATGGACTAATACATTTTCCACTTAAGTTTATGGCCTATATTTAGTTAATGTGTCTATGTTGTGAGAGGTAAGAATTTAAATTTAGTTTTTTCCCTTATGGATATTTTGTTTTTAAGATTTCCTTTTCCTTGTTGACTTGTCTTAACATCTTTTTTTGAAGAATTGGTTGATAATATCTATGTGGATCTTCTGAATCTCCACACTCTTTTATTGATCTATGTGGCTCTTCTTTTTCTTATGGTGCACCATTTTATTAATGTTCTTCATTTTTAAAAAATGCTTAAATTATTCTAAATTCTATGGAATTTTATGATCAAGTTTTCAATTTCTACCAAAAAGATTGCTGAATATTTTATTGGGTTTGCAATGAAACTTTGGATCAATTAGGGGAGAATTGTTATCTTAAAAACACTGGGCCTTCCAATTTATGACCACAGTGTCTACATATTGATTATTTGATTCCTTTCACCAATGTTTCATAGATTTCAGAAAGAAATAAAGGCCTACAAATATATTTTTAAGATTACCACTAGGTATTTCAAAAATTTTGGTGCTACTGTAAATAGTACTGTATCAACAGTCCCCAAGATTATTCCCAGTTTTAATGATTGATGGGGAGGACTCACAGGACACGGCATATAGTTGTACCCAGGACTATGATTTATAACAGAAAAAAGAAGTTATAAAGCAAAAGGAGGCAAGGGAAAAGGCACATGGGAGAAAACCAGGCACAAGTTTCCAAGAGTCCGTTCCTAGGGGAATTGCACAGAATATGCTTAATTCCTCCAACAATAAATTGTAACAACCATGGGTAAAATATTGTGTATCAGTGAAGCTGATTAGATACCAAATACACAGTGTTTTTATTGGGAGCTGATCATGTAAACACCCTCTGCCTGGAATGTATCAATTCAAAACTCCCAGAAAGAAAGCAAATATTCAATATGAAACATACTGTTTTCAGAAGCAGTTTTGGCCTTGTGAATAATTCTTCCCAGGAAATGATGGGAACCCTCCTGAAATCCAATTTCTCTGAATTTAGACAGGCGCTAACCTTGCAAATAGGCCTTTCTAAGGATAAGAGTCTCACACCTGCTGTGTCAACTCTTTTTTGAACAAGTGCTTTTTAAAAATTTTCATGTTTCAATTGCTTTTAACTAGTATTTACAAATACTGAGACTTTTATGTAATATTGACTTGGCCTCCTGCAACCAAGTATGACTCACTTATTAGTTCTAATAGGCAGTGTTTATAGATTCTTTGGAATTTTCTATGTCATATGTAGACTATGAGAATCATATTTCTTTTATTCAACTTTGCACATCATTTTATGATGCTATCTGGATAAGGCCCCAGTATTTTCACCATTAGTATAGTGTTAATTGTAGAGTCTTTGTCAATGTGCTTTATAAGGTTGAGGAAGTTTCTTTCTCTACCCACTTTGCCCAGAATTTTAACCCAGAATGAAAGTTAGATTTTGTCAAATGGATTTTCCATATCTATTGAGATGATGATACATATTTTTCTTCTTGGATCAGTTGGTATTGACTGATTTTTAAAAATTGAGCCAACCTTGCTTTCTCAAGATGACCCTATTTGGTCATAATATGTTATTTTTTAATATATTTCTGGATTAGATGTTCTAATATTCTGTTATGGATTTTAGCATCTATATTTATGAGGTTTATTGACATATAATGAATCAGGACCAGAACAACAATTAATCTAGGGCTAATTATGTCACACTATAAAGTAAGAACTTTCTGGGTACCATCTTCACTGTTCACTGAATAATGAGGCTTTCTAGTCTAGGTGGTGGGAAGAGGGATTATTCTCAACACTTTCTGTGAGCACCAAGCACTCTCTCTAACCTTTGTCAGTGGTTCTTTCCCTAGCATCTGGTAGTTTTCTCATGTATGCACTATTTAGTACTCTCTTGTGCACTTAAGATAGATCCTCTGCAGATCTCTGGAGTTTTCTTTCTGCAAGTTTCTCCTCAAATATTCTCTTTAGCAAACCCTAGCTCTCTTTGATCTTCTGCAATCTCAGTTCCATATTCCCATTGGACTCTCCTTGGCTTACTCCTTCTTGCACCCCTCCAGGAAATGCTATTAGAGTGCTCACCTCACTTGCTTCCAGTCTCTCAGGGATTATTGTTCGATATCTCATTTTCAGTGTCTTAAAAACCATTGTTTCACAATATTTTATGTTATTTTTCTTTGCTGTTTCAGGCAGGAGGGTACATCCTGTCCCTGTTTCTACATCTGGGTCTGAAGCAGAAGACCCAATCTAGTTCTTAATGTTTATTGTAAGTGGATTCTAAATCATGTTCTTCTCACTTAGTTTAATTTCTACAGTATTCCAATAAAAATATCAAAAGTAGAAGTAAAATATAGATATTACATACCTCTCACCTGGTTTCATTTTATAATTTAGTGGTAACCAGCCTTTTACTTTCCTAGTATGAATACAAATATTGAGCTTATTACTCTCCAATTGCCAGTTTGTATTAAGTTTTAGGAAACTCTTTAGTTATATAATAGATATCTCAGCAAGTGAGCTGAACTATATCTTTGCTGAAGGCATCAATTTGTCTTTCCTATCACTCACTAGGATGTGACGATCTTTGTGAAATACTTAAAACAAATTAGAGAATGTTATTATCTACACTTCTAAATCCTGTATCTGCTATTCATACATTTCATTCAATATGAATTTTTTTAGAATAAATATATTTCTATTATTAATAAAAGGTATTTTCTCTAGAGCTTCTTAATAAAATAAAACCCAAAGACACTATATATATATATATTAAGTAAAGCAAAAAAAGCCAAGCGATAAGTTCGATTTAGCAGAAATAGTAATATTCCCTGGAGATACTTTTTAAAATAATAACAAAATATAGGAAAACTCAAAGATTACATGTGGACAAATAAACAAATAAATAAAAGAGATTTTTGGATGCCCTGACAAAAATAGAATGTCAATTATAAAATAAAACTGTATAAGAATGGTTCCAAATAGTTTTTAGACCAATTCAGTAGCCCTGCCCAAATCCATGTTTTACTTTTGTAATTAAGTTGTCTTTCATTCACCATTTAAAAATAATATCATTTACTTCCAGTTGTGCTACTCACGTATCAATTCATATTTGTATTTCTGAGCAGAAATATGAATATCAAGACTTTCATTTCTAATCATATGAAAGACTAAATAACATAATATTTCTACCTCAGAAAACAATTTAAAATGCTGGATAAAATATTCTTCTTGCTTTGGATATGCACCTCTGGCCCATAATGATAAATAAGGATTCTAAATGATATCATGTGTTTACTTCATGTGGAAGAGATTATTTAAATTACTAAAACTTTCCATTTTATACCCCACAGAGTTATACTGCTTACATGACATTCTCCAGGGACCCATTCGCTATAGTTTCTGAATCCAATTAATATTTTAGCCAAGGATATCCTGGTAAAGGCATTCCAGAGATCAAGTCTCTATCCCAGTAAATATATCATTAGACCATTTATTTAAATATCTAATTGGCAGGATTAGCTAGATCATTTTCTTTCTTTCCATTTCCCAGTAGGCTCCTCTCAATTCTCATAAAAAGCATGAATGAATCATAAGCTAGCTGTTAATTTTTTACATTGTATTTATTTATTTTTTATTTTCTGAGACACAGTCTCACTCTGTCACCCAGGCTGGAATACAGTGGCATAATCTTGGCTTAATGCAACCTCTGCCTCCCAGGTTTAAGCGACTCTCATGCCTCAGCCTCCTGGGTAGCTGGGATTGCAGGCGCGTACCACCTCGCTTGGCCATTTTTTTCTTTAATTTTTAGTAGAGATGGGTTTCACCATATTGACTAGGCTGGTCTTGAACTCCTGGCCTCAAGGGAGTCACCTGCCTCAGCCTCCCAATAAGCTAGCTGTTTAACTACTTCCTAAAACATATCAACTCTGTAGGAACATATATCAGACATAGTTTTGTATGCAAAGTGGGTATAGTAGAGCATTTTAAAGTTTGCTTATATTCATAATTTTAATGAATAAATAGACCCAAACGTGTTCCTATCTAATGAAGCCCTCAGAAAAGGCTGATAGGATCAGTCCAGTAAATGTTACCTCTACTTCTCTATGGCTCTACACATTGCATCCTCACTGGACCTTGTGTCTTTCTGAAAATTGTGTCCTCATTGTTCCACAAATGTACAAAAGCTTTCTCAAATTCTCAAAACATTATAAAATATGTACATCCTTCTCCTAGTTATTTGTGTATGCAACAAGATGAACACACCATAAATGCTTCCTTTCATACAACTCACAAATGAATACCATTTTTTAATCTTAGATCTCAGTTGAGTTCCCTGCCTCTCTCCTGAGAGGTGTATTTTCCAGTATCTGATTCTCATCTCATGTATGACTGATAATTATTGTTCAGATAATCTTCATATTCTCTGAAGTCTATTTTCCATGACACAATTCAATATATATTAATTAAGAAATTAGGTACATTGTACAGAAGAGAGGTGGAAATGCTTTCTAGGAGTGGAGGAAGAATCAAGACAAAAATGAACAAAAAAATCTAGGTTTAGGAGGATTCAGAGTTTCTAATTATAACCTAGAGCAGGAAAGGCTTTGCAAAAAAGGAAAATGTAAGTATACTTTGCAGAATAAGGAGGATTTTAATGGAAAGAGGAATCAAAATTCCAGGCAGATTTAAATGTGTCTCTGAATGTATAAATAATGTAAGCACAGGATGTAATCTTGGAACAATAAATAGTATGGAGGGGTTGTGGTGGGAAATAAAGTGGTAAAGTGATAAGATGGCGGAGAATCATAAATGTCAGTCTAAAGAGTTTTGGCTTTCTTTTGAAGTTATGTATATTTACCAAACTATCTTGAATAAGATGAGCCTTCAACAGTTAAACGTTAGAATTCTCATTTAAGGAAAACAAATCAAAATAACATTTGTTGAGTGCCAATCAATGTCCCTGGCACGTACATTTATTCTAACACATTTAAGTCTGGCCCTAATTCTATGTTGGAAGTGTGATATATAATTTACATTCTTAGAAAAAGCGCTCATAAAAGGTTTATCACTTACTCCAAGTCACATAAGCAGTAAGTGGATAAAATTAAAGTTGCAACCTATAGAGCTGTAAAAACTTTAAGGAGGCTTTAACAGCAATTCAGGTGAGAGGTAAGAAGAGTCATAACCAGGGGCATTGTGGGAAAGTTAAGGAGGTGATAGCTTTCAAGATATTCCAGGAATTTCATTAATGATGCTTAGAGGATGAGGAACAGTTAGAAAGCACTAAAATGTCTCTTATGTCTTTATTATTGTTGTCCTGGGTGATGCAGTTGAAATCCTGCCTTGTCCTGAAAAGTGAGCTTTGCCAAACCCCACTGCTGTTGACCAAGCTCTTTACCCACTTTGGACGTATCTCGAGTAGTTGTTGTAAGGATAGGAAAATATTCATAGTTCGGAGTACTGTGTGCCTAACAGGTGACACTGAATAAGGCAAACAATTACCATTATGAAAGGGCTGCTTAGTTGTTCATCCATTCTCCAATCATCAAACCTGGAGGAAGAGAAACATTAGAGTAATGTAACCACAACCTAGTCGCCCATCCATATTCACTCCATGACAACTATTTCTCAAAACTGTAGATGATATATTATGCATTTTTCTAGTTTTTAATTACTGAACTTGCAGTGTGGACAGTTTGCAAAAGTAAATAGATTTATTATATAGGGATAGGACAGGAGACCTGATCCACTTTCCCCCTTTAGGTTTTAAACTATAAAAATTATACAAAGTAAACTGATGATCAAATGAAAATCATGGGACATGTTAGTGATGGGACAATGAGGTGACCATAAATCTAAAATTAAGGTCTAATAAAGTCAGATCGGGGAAAGTGAATGGGATCTGAGGCTAAAATGGGAGTCTCCTACTCCCTGCCTAAATAAACATTTGTTCATGAGATATCACCTCACACCCGTAAGAATAGCTTTTAGCAAAGGACAAAGGATAACAAATGTTGGTGGGGATGTGGAAAAAAGGGAATCCTTGCACAAAGGTGATAGAAAAGTAAATTAGGCCAGGTGTGGTGGCTTATGCCTGTAATCCTCACACTTTGGAAGGCTGAGGCAGGCAAATCACTTGAGGCCAGGAGTTCAACTCCAGCTTGGGCAACATGACAAAACCCTATCTCTACTAAAAATACAAAAAATAACCACATAGTTGGAGCTCACTTGTAGACCCCGCTACTCGGGAGGCTAAGGCATGAGAATTGCTTGAACCCAGGAGGTGGAGGTTGCAGTGAGCTGAGATTGCATCACCACACTCCAGCCTGGCCAACAGAGTGAGACTCTGTCCTCCGGCCAAAAAAAAAAAAAAAAAGAGAGAGAAAAATAATTTTAAATTAGCACAGCCATTATGGAAAATATAGATGTTTCTCAAAAAATTAAAAATAAGAAACTCCCATATGATTATACATTCAGCAGTCCTACTGCTAGGTATATATGTAAATATAATAAAATCAGTGTATCAAGGGGGTATCTGCACCCCCATGTTCACTGAAGCGTTAATTCACAATAGCCAAGATATAGAATAAACCAACGTGTCCATGAACAATTGAATGGATAAAGAAAATGTGGTATAGGTACACAACGGAATACTATTAAGCCTTAAAAGAGGAAGATCCTATCATTTGTAACAACATGGATGAATCCGGAGGATATAATGCTATATGAAATAAGCAAGGCACAGAAAGACAGGTAGTTAATTTTACTTATATGCAGAATATAAAAAAGTTGAACTTATAGAAGTAGACAGTAAAATGGTGGTTAAGAGGAGTTCGGGGAGGGTGGCAGGGAGATGGGTGGATGTTGACCACACAGTACAAAGTTTCAGTTAGACAGGAGAAATAAGCTCTGGAGCTCTAATGTACAGCCTGGTGACTAGAGTTAATAATGTATTATATACTTAAAAATTGTCTGGATAGTAAACTAAATGTTCTCAGCACAAAAAAATGAGAAGTACATGATGTGATGGATATGCAAATTAACTTGATTTAATCATTCCATAATATATGTATATATCCAAATCACTTCATACTCCATTAATATGTACAATTTTCATTTGTCAACTAAAATAAATATTTTTTTGAGAGAGGGCCTCCTCTGTTACCCAGGCTTACCACAGCCTCAATTTCCTGGGCTCAAGTGATCCTCCCACCTCAGTCTCCTGAGTATCTGGGACCACAGTTGTGCATCATCACATCTGGCTAATTTTTAAAAAATTTTTGTAGAGATAGAGTCTCACTTTGTTGCCCAGGCAAGTCTTGAACTCCTGGCCTCAAGTAAATCTCCTGTCTCGCCCTCCCAAAGTGCTTGGATTACAGGTGTTAGCACTAAAAATAGATACTTTAAAAAAAAAAAATCTACATTTGTGCACCCACATGTGTGAACAGTTGGGTACATGGCACAGATCTTGATTTACCAAGCTCATTCTATCACACATTGATTCACTAGAAAGGAGAGACAAAGAGAGAAAGAGAGACAGAAGAAATTGTCAGTTTCCCTTCTCACTTACAAGACTTTGCTCATGTGATCCTCCTACAAGGAAGAAGGAGACAGAATAGAGGCAGCTATGTTTGACCACAGGCAAGTTAAGTGAAAAACACAGCATGATAGGTACAAGTAATATTTTGCTGTGATTCACACACTCATATATCCCTTAGAAACCTAGGTCTTTTAATGCTATAGATATTATAGTTAACACCAGCCAACTTATCTTGGCTTAAGTAATAAGGAGTTTTAGATGCTCATGCAACCATAAAGACTAGCAGTCAGATGGATTTAAAGTTGGTATTATTCCATAGGTCTATGTTGTCACTAAGAATATAGCTTATTTTCTTACTTCCACTCAGCTTTTCGTGGGTTCAGTTATTCCATTGCCATCTTGTTTTATGGTTCCAAGATGGCCACCAACAGTTTTGGAAACTGCTTGATTTCTCATCCATATGCAGAGAGAATTGAAGGAAGAAAGAGAGATGGCAGAGAAAGATCAAGATGAAGATGAAGAGGGCACATAACTGCACATATGTCACACAGTCATTTTACCCTTGCAGAACAGTTTCATACCCATTACTAAATTAGTTCTTATGATTAGGAGAAAGCCATTGCTTAGATGTTATTATCAGGTTCAATCTTGACCCCTAACCTGAAAAAAGAGTGTAAAAAAACCTGCTGATTGGTTTAAGCCAGAAATATTCCAATCTTGGAACTGGGTGATCTCTCCCATCTGAACATCAAGACTGGAAAATGCAGGATCTTTCTGAAAGGAGGAAGTGAAATGGGTGCCAGGAATATTAACTACAATGTGCACTGCAGCTAATTAACTTGGATTCACGATGACTCACTTCTCTTGTGAGGGAAACCGAGAGACCCAAAATGTCCTCTCAGAAATTCTCCCCTTGTAGAGTGGAAAATGGAAACTCTAAGGGGCTATGAGATTTCCTTCCCTATCCAACAACTAAATATATTTCATCTTAAGATGTAAACAAACATGATGTGCTACCTTTTTATGTAGGAAAATAGTTTTGTAGCAGTTATATAGTAATGGTAGATAGCAATATGCATGTGTTATCTTTAGATTGAAAGTTAAAGAATAAAAATTTAAAAATTAAGAAGTACATAACTGTATGCACTACATTGGTCAAGGATCATAGATAATTTTTTTATTATTCAAAGTAATGTAAGTTTGTTAATCTTTGAAGCAATTCTACATGTCTTCATTAAATTTTCATTGCAATGTATGTAACATTTATGTTTCATAAATGTCAGAAAAAGGTCTTGCTTCAATTTGTGCTTGAACTTTCTACAGCAAACAATTTTCTCTACCAACACCTAGTAGAAATAACTTCACCCCTAAATATAACAAGCTTTTCCCTTTGGTTTGTATTTTGTTTTATGACCCAATTAACTTTAAATTAAGTAGGCTTCATGATGAAAGAACACCATCAAATTGGCACATAAATAATGTTATAAATAGACTCCCAAAGGATGAACAATGAAATCTGTTAATGCAACCCATTTTTAAAAACCAGCTCTTATGAGCATGATATAAATGGTTTTGTTACCAGTTGGAGATTGCATTCCATTTGCAACAGTCCAAAGTGTGATGGACAATTAATTTTACTTTTTTTCCCTCAAAAACAGGAATTTTTCATGATGTGTCATGAATATGGACCAAGTCTAACTCAGACCTTTGGGGATTGTGGTATGAACAATTTCATGAGTCTTCAGTTTTATTTATACTGTATATTTTACACCAGGAGCAACTATACTTGTAGCACTTGTTTTGGAAGAAATGTCTCTACCTTTAGAAAGAGAACTTTTCAATACATGGTTTTCTAAGAAAAATTTATATATATATACTTATGTATTTATACTTTTTTTTGAGACAAAGTCTCCTTCTGACAACCAAGCTGGAGTGCAGTAGCACAATCTTGGCTCACTGAAACCTCTGCCTCCTGGTGCTCAAGCAATTCTCATGTCTCAGCCTCCCAAGTAGCTAGGAATACAGGTGTGCACCACCACACCTAGCTAATTTTTGTATTTTTTTAGTAGAGAGAGAGTTTCACCATGTTGGCCAGGCTGGCCTGTAACTCCTGGCCTCAAGTGATCCGCCTGCCTCCACCTACAAAAGTGCTAGGACTACAGCCATGAGTCACCATGCCTGGCCTAAACTTTTTATTTTACAAGAATTTTAGATTTACAGAAAAAATATGAAGATGGAGTAGAGAGTTCTTATATAGCTTACACCAAGCTTGTCCAACCCATGACCTATGGGCCTCATGCGGCCCGGGACAGCTTTGAATGTGGCCCAAGACAAATTTATAAACTTTCTAAAAACTTTGAAGGTTTTTTGTGATTTTTTTTCTTTCTTTCTTTCTTTCTTTTTTTTTTTTTTTCCCAGCTCATCAGCTATCATTAGTGTTAGTGTAATTTATGTGTGGCCCAAGGCAATTCTTCTTCCAGTGTGGCTCAGGGAAGCCAAAAGATTGGACACTCCTGGCCGACACCATTTCTCCAGTTATTAATATCTTACTTTATTGTGGTATATTTGTCACAATTAATGAACCAATATTGATACGTTATTATGAATGTGAGTCTATAATTTACTTAGTTTTAACCTAATATCCTTTATCTCTTTCTGAATCTCATCCCAAATACCACACACATTACATGTAGTAATTGTGATACCTCAGGTTCCTCTAGGCTCCAGCAGTTTCCTCAGCCTTTCCTTGTCATTAATGGCCTTAATAATTTTGAGGCACAGTGTATTTTGTAGGCTGTCTCTATACTGGAATTTGTCTGATAATTTCCTCATGACTAGAACAAGGTTAGAGATTTTGCAGAGGAAAGCCTCAAAGTTATATATGACATTTTTATCATATTAAATTAAGGGTACATATTCTCTATATAAGTTTTGACTTTACATTGACATCAATCACATGGCTGAAATAGTGTTTGTCATGTTCTTGTTTTGGTAGAGTTATTCTTTTATTTCTCTTTTCATCTTGTACTCTTTGGGAGGAAGTCACTATGCGCACAGAATGAAAGTTTTATTTCTGCTTTTCCAACTTACATGTATGTATTTTTTAGAAAAAGAAAATTGGCCTTATTTTGCCTGCTATAATCTCAAACAAACAGAATTAGTAAGTGTGGGCAACCTGTGTTGTTCAGAACCTCAGGTAGAAAGTTTTTAATATTTAATCCTTAAGTATCATACTTTCTTTTTTGGATATACTTTCTTATTTTTATCTATTATTTATTACTATAATTTATAACGTATTGTGCTGATATACTTTATTATTCATTGTTTTGTATTTATTATTTATTGTTATTTTTCATATACTTTATTATTTGTTATATATTTATTATTTACTATTTTTATATACTTTATTAAATTAGGATAATTTTTTCAGAGACGCTTATACATAAGCTTCTTAATTTAACTTCCTGATGGTGTCAGGAAGTTTTAAGTTATAAAAGATATTTAATTTATATAAAATTTTTGTTCTATATTGATACATTCATATTAATTTTTTCTTTATATATGTGATAATTTACACTGATCAATTTTTCAATTACCAAAACCATTCAATTTTTAACATAATTTTAATTCAATTTAACATATAAACTTTTTGAATTTTATTTTCTAAAAATTCAATTACTAGTTTACTTAGAATTTTCTTCTATGTTCATGAGAATAATTGGCCTAAAATTTTCATTTGATAGTAAGTTGGGGCAATCTTATAAAGAAAAGTCAGTAGTATTTCCTCCTTTTTTAATTCTTTAGACAAGTTTGTAATATCATTTTATACATTCCATAAATATTTGGAAGACTTACTACTACAACCGTCATCCATCCTAGAGATATTACTAGGGGACAGTTTTCAATTATGAATTCAATGTATTTAATAGTTTAAAAAATTACTTTTTTTTCTTTGTGAGTCAATTTAAGTAAGTTTTGCACTTCTTGGAATTTGCCCATTTTATCTAAATTGTCAAATTTATAGCATAAGATAACATAATATATGCTTTTGTGTCTTTAAAATTTATGGTGATGTCTCCTTTATCATTTGCAATTTGGTATTAGTTGGTCAATTTGCTTCTTTATTATCAGGTGTTCAAGGAGTTTGTCAATTTTTATTAGCCATGAATATGAGCCAATAGTTTAGTTGATTGTCTTTATTTTACACGTATTTTCTATTTCAAAGATTTATGCTCTTACATTTTTTTCTCCTTGTACTTTCATCATTTTAATTTTAAAAACTAATTTTTTCAGATGCACTTATATATTCTTGTCCTTTCTTCTTTCCTAACACGTGCATTCATGACTACAAAGTGCTCCCAAGCATTGCTTTTGTTGCCTTTTTTTCATTTTGACATATAATATTTTATTACCATTTGCTTTAAATATTCTAAAAATCCATTGTAATTTCTGTTTTGGCCTATAGCTTATATAAAAATGTGCTGATTTCAAAATGTTTTGGAAAGTTTACCAGAGATGGGGAACAGAAAAATAAAGCTCTATGTCCCAGGGACACAGATAAGAGAAGAAACTATCCTAGGACATACCATTAGTTTTCCTTCGACTGAAGGAAGGATGGAGTCTCTAAGAAAGCCTCATTCCTGAGTCCCAGAATCCCAATTCCTCCTTAAGACGGAGGCTTACACAGAACAACAGAATACACATCACGACTACCACAGAGTTTACAGATGTTGTGTAATGGTAATGCTTGTCTACTCATGGGACAACATAAAGAGTGTGTGGAGACTTTTTCTGAGGCCCAGGTGCAGTGAGAAGGCCTAAAGCTAAGGGAGGAGCTCAGATGGAGAAAAATCATCTGACAAATGAGCCCCATTATCAACACAAGATAAAAGTAGATATAGTTGAACCCTGTGATAAACTGAGGGTAACAAAAACAGAAACAAAATCAAAATGTAGCTGAATTTTTGCTTAGATTGACTCAGCTCCCACCTAAAGACCTAGCAAAAATAGAGGAATGCCCAATTACATGTAGTAAATGGGTTGAAATGTATTAATGTAAATTATGCAATGATTTAACAAAACAAAGGTGGAAATAAAGACATTTTCAGCTAGTAACTGAAAAAATTACCATTACATCTACAACATAAGTTAAAACGTTTAAGATGAAAGGAATATAATAGCAGATAGAAAACTGATTATGGAGATGGATCAAATAACATCAGAAAGAACAGAAGAAACCTAAAAGGAGAAAGGGAATGCTCTCTGGTGAGAAGAAAGCAATCACTCCCCAGGACCTCTGACAAGTAGAGGGTATGAAGGGAGACAAGAACATAGCCCTTAGTTTTTATTTGCTTGGCATTGGCAATCTGTGCTTTTTATATTTGATAAGCCACTTAGCATGTTTCTTCCATTTTCAATAAGGGTCCTGCTTTAAATTATGTTTAAAAAGATATTAAATAGAGCTCGTCAAAAAATGTGCACAGAGGCTGAACTCATTTTAGAGCCACAGATTCATTTTCTGCTTTACCCTAACTCTTTATTATCTATTCTTGCTGAGAAACACAGCATCATGAAGTTTTTGTACTAATTGTTTTCTTCTTTAGGCTTTTAAAAAATAAGTCATTATTTAAATGAGTCTAAAATATCCTTCTTATGAAGAGATCCATGCCAGAGTTTTCTTTTTGGTCCCTTTCCTTTTTTTGAGATGGAGTCTCACTCCCTCACCCAGGCTGGAGTGCAGTGGCGCGATCTCAGCTCGCCGCAACCTCTGCATCCCGGGTTCAAGCAATTATCTGCCTCAGCCTCCTGAATAGCTGGGATTACAGGCGCCTGCCAGCACACCTAGTTATTTTATATATATATATATATATTAGTAGAAACTGGGTTTCACCATCTTGTCCAGGCTGGTCTTGAACTCCTGACCTCGAGATCTACCCGCCTCAGCCTCCCAAAGTGCTGGGATTACAGGAGTGAGCCACCGCACCCAGTCGGGTCCCTTTTGTTAAACACAGTTTTACTAAGTGTTGTCTACATCTATGATTCCCAAACTGTACCTGCTTTCCTTACACAACTTTTAGTACATTTCAACTTTCTTGGCTCTGTTGACCTTAACTTACTGAGTTTGTCCTTTTTACTTCAGAAGATCCTTATCAATTATTAGGTGAAAATTGTACATGACTCTAAATTAGTTTGAAATGACTTATTTTGACATAAAACACTGAAAGTAGTATGTAAGCATTATCTTTTTAATCATTATTATCCATAAGTGAATATATACAAGTTCTTTCAGAGCAGGCATAGCCCTGATGTGTTAAGTACACTGACATTATCCTTTTAAAAATCAGATGTCTTTATTTTTGCTGATGTATAATCTTCTTCCTTAAAATCTGAAACCCAATTAGTTCAAGATCTTTTTCCCCCATGGTTCTTCCCTCTTCAGATCTTCAAACAACTTGTTTACTTTAAAATTTATTGACTAGAAATCACTACAAAAACAAACACAGAAAAGAACTTCTAGAAGGTAACTAACTCTATGTTTTGTAACTGTTGGTGAGCATGCGTGAGTTAGAAGAATTTTATTATTTATTGGTTAAATATTAACTGACATTTTGTTTTTTATATTGATTTGGCGAGTGAAATAAGACACTTGCATGTAGGGTCAGGTCATAACACTTTATTCTACTCTTTTTGAATATAGATTTAAAAATACACTCCTGTTGTAGATTTTAAAGTAGGAATCTTTTTTTTTTTTTTTCAGGAAAGTTTGTACAAAAGATAGCTTAACCTGAAAAACCCCATTTTCCACTTCGTTTGGGAAGAAGGATAGAGCGCAATAATATTTCTCCAACCTATGCTGAAAGCACAGCTGAAGTCACTTTGATTTGTTAATAAAATATTCTGTAGCTTTCAAGTAGCAAGAGCTCTTTCCTGACCCCAGAATTTTTAACGTTTTCCTATTATGTAGATTGACTGTTTTGATAGACTGAAGTGACTGATGATGGCTGGGTCTCACAGGGTGGGAAGGAATTTGGTTGTCTGTGAATTGGGAGATAAATGAATACTCAGAGCAATTGTCAGTTACGTTTTTGGCATCACATTAGCTCCAAATCCAATAAAGCTTTGAAGCCTCTAATAATTTTCAAACGGTCATTGAATGACAGTTTTAACTAAATTGAAATGGTAGAAAGACAAAAATGAAAGTGATAGGAAAATAAAAAGTCTTGGATATTATTTCTGATCCTCTTCACTTTTATTGTCTAGCTCTGCACTAGAATGTAATGAAACATTTCCATACGCAGAAAGGGTTTTCCTACAAAGGTACTGAGATATTTTCCACAATGTCTTCTCCAAAGGACTTAAATATAGTAGAGAAAATATGTTAATAGTAGATAGTAGAGTTAATAGTTTCTGAAACCTACCTGTGCATGCATGTATACTCATGCATTGATAAAAGTATAGATTGCCTAGTTTTTAAAAAAATCTTTTAATAAGAGAGATGTAAAATATTAGGAAGAATTCAGTCATAAAATATGACATGGTATGGGAGAGGGTAACAAGAAAAATTACTTCTATCCAAACTCTCCCAGGAATGAGAACTTGGCTAGTCACCATAATGTCACAACAAAGTCACATCAGTTTTGGTGGTCCTTTCTAACTCTCTGATCACTTTTGCGTTTACTGAGCAACCTTCAGCTTACAATTTGTCTTCAAACGTAAATTGGTACACAAAGTATTCTCAGGCCACTAAACATGAAAGATCTGGTCCATTTGGTAACTACAATTCTTACTAGAAATTTACTCCTTAGTATCTTAATTTAGACAGTAGTCTCTACTGTATTTGGAATCCATTGAAGAATTCTCCTTGAGATATGGACACAACTGAATTTCTAGACATGGAAAGTAACAGTCGTGTCTTAGATTGTTGTGATTCCAACAAGGTACTGTAACTCTATAAGGCCGTGCCTAAGCAAACATTTGGCATCCTTTGATTTTTATCAGGATATTATTATCTCAAAATTCTTATTTTAAAATTATCTGAAAATCTACACATAAATTATGGTCACTCTAACCTCTTAAGTCTTTCAAAAATATTTCCCCATATTTTCACATAAATTCCCAAAAAACTGATTTTAAAGCATTATAATGTATGTGTGTGAGAATCTGCATTTTATCAATTTTATGAATAACTAAGACAGTACGAGTATACATGAATGCATATGTATGTTTCAGAAGGTGAAACATAAGAAAGAGAGAGACAGAGAAACTATGATTTGACCAACCTTGAATATCTATGCCTCCAATTGTCATACATACCCACCATTACAGTACCAAGTAGGACACAGAAAAACAAGATATATGGGCTCAAAGGAACACTGATAAATAGTAAACAAAAATACAAATAAAATAACTCCTTCTTATTAGCAAAAGAAGAGGCAGGGTGGAGTGAGCCATCGAGTCAGGTAGTTCCATCAAGTGGTGAGAGTACAGTGTAGCAGAGTGGTTAAGAGCACAGGCTTAAGACTGACATTGTCTGACTTGCACCCCAGCTCCAATCTTGGAAGACTTATCAGAGCTCTTTTTGACTCAGCTTCTCATCTCTGTGATAGGGATGGCAATAGTGCTTCCATGATGTTGTGGAGATAAAAGGAGTTTGTATAGTGAGAGCTCCTGGCAAGTAGTAAACATTTAATTACAGTTAGTTCTTATTATGGCAATAGCACATCCTAGTAGTTTACAACTCTTAAAGGCACCAGGTTACAAATGACAGATTTAGGTTATTATGGAAGTTGCTGCTTTCCTGGAATAATTTGGAGTCATCTTTGTTTAAAACAAATAAACAAAAACCATAATAGTTAATAGTAATAGTGACGATAGCAAAGGCAGATATTTCTCTACCTCAAGATCCTATATGACAGCATGGAAATCTATATATAATTGCTTATATGACTAGGAGATTCTTAACAAGAATCTCCCTTTCCCCACCAAACTGTGAATGTCACCAGTAAAAAACACTATGTTTCCCTTAATTAAAGGCTCTGTATGTATCTGATAGAACATACATTAACTTAGGTTTTCGTGCTTGTCAATAAAATACAATATTGGTATTCTAAGGTCTTTTTTTACAGTAAACTTTAGATATAAAAATGTTGCCTTAGCAGATGTTATGATATTCCTTTGATATTTGTGACATTTTATTGTAGATTACAAGATTCTCCCAATACATGGAACAGTAGATATATTAATGCAGTCCAGTTTCTTTCCACAAGCAATCTATCATCCAAAGTAAAATAAATGGCTTTCAATGAGAGATTTAATCATAAACTAAAGAGAAATGGAAGTTTTAAGGATAAGATTTAAAGGAAAAAAAAAAAAAGGACTCCATAGCTGGAGAGAATAAGATATGCACAAGTGTATCCTGCCCAATTTTGTGACCCTAGATTTTCCACATAGAGACGTAGTAACCAAGGAATTGATCACTATTTGCTACTCACCATCTTTAATTTATTAAATTCAAATTATTTGCAGCATAATTCCCCATTCTTCCCTGGAAGCTGATGTATCCATGGCAGGGACAGAGCAGCATTTTTTGAATATCAATAGGCTAAACACTAAATCCTTATGAATGAAAGAAGGAACGATCCATGGATCATGAAGAGAAATAAAGAGATGAGAAATCCTAAGATATTCCACCATCAATCACACCAGAAACACCCAGATAAAAAGCCAAATGCCTCAGGGGTCCCCAACCACTGGGCCATGGGCTGGTAAGAACCAATGCACAGCAGGAAGTGAGTGGCAGGCGAGCAAGCATTAGTGCCTGAGCTCCGCCTCCTGTCAGATCAGTGGCGGCATGAGATTCTCACGGGAGTGCAAACCCTACTGTGAACTGTGCATGTGAGGGATCTAGGTTGCACGCTCCTTATGAGAATCTAATGATGAATGTAAAGTGCTTAAATCATCCCCAACCCGTCCTCCACCGCCAACACACATACACACACACACCTGCACACGCACGCACACATCTGCGGAAAGAAAAATGTATTCCATGAAACTGGTCGCTGGTGCCAAAACCGTTAGAGACAGCCGATGTACATACTTACCCAAGCATGGCTGTATTTTCACCTCCTCTGCCCTTGGAAGAGCCATGACAACGCCAGGAACTTACAATTTCTTTTAATATTCCTATTTAACTCTTTTCTGAGGATTTCCTATGTTAGTTTACTTTTTTTTTTTTTAAAGGACTGAAGAACTTACAGCTCTTTACAAATAACCAATAAAAGTCTAATAATCATGTCTGTATGCTTTCTTATATACTATGTAACTGCTCATTTTAATTAGAACTTTTTGGACAAACATTTAGATGTTGTATTTGCAGCATAATCATGGGGTTTTAATTTCTATCATCCCTATGCCCTGCTTTCCCACACTGGTATTATTAACACCAGTCCAACACATGCCAGCAAAGAAGAAAACAATCTCATTATAGGATTCACCTCCCAAAATTATCCTAGTTGCTGACTCCTGCCCAGACTCTCTTCCATAAAAGAATTGACTGTCAAATATTTATTATTTGGTTTCAAAATCTCCCCTTTGCCAAAGTATAATTTTTTTTTAACACAAAAGGCCTGTATTTTTTTTCAGAAGAACCTTTAAAATTTGATTGTCTATTAAATTATTTTTCTGTTTTGAAAGGTTGTTGCTAAAATTGCAACCCCATATCGAAAGGTGAAAGGCCACTTAAAATTTTTACTGTGCCAATTAAGTTAATGAATGGAAAGAGAAACCTGCCCCTTATGAAACATGGTTAAAATCTGATATAATTAGTTTTTCCTAAAGATGTATGAATTTTAACAAGCTACTTAGCTTCATCTTAGGTCTTCTTCCTCTTCTTTAACCATAAAAAGTTTCTTTTCTTCTATCTTTTTCTCAGCCAATTTACTGGTATTGAACCAAATAATGTGTGTTTCAAGTACTATGTGTAAATTAATAGGGAAAATTCCCAAGTTAAACTGCATGTGTTGTTTTAAGAGAAATTTATATTGTACATAATAATTTTTATTAGAAAAAATGGTATAGAACCAGTTAGCATAACTTCTGAATAGGGAGCAATGTATGCCTCAAGAATATGCTATTTAGCCATAATAATGGCAATAAATTACCATGTGCTAGAGTATATATGACATTGTATCTTGTATCTCACACATATTTGTATACTTCAAGTCCCTAAACTTGCATAATACAGAAAAACTGACATTCAAAGCGATCTTTACGAACAGTTTTTCTGTTTCTTAGCTTCCAGATAATAGCTTCCATCAGCTGCAGAAAAGTCTCTGTCAACAGAATCCACTTGATCAAAGAGTTTTTGTCAGTTATTAAAAGAGGAAAAATCCACAAATTTGTGACTGTATGTTATCTCTTCCATTTTCTGTTTGCAGCTTATACACTTTTTATGCTTTCAAATTGTAACAATAGTTTAACATCGTAAATATATTTTTTGGCACAGCGTGGAAGGAGCGTTGGGTACATTTGCATTTTATCTGTTCTTTAGGGGTTCATTGATGATTTTCATCACCCCTTGATTCACCTAAAAAAAAGTATAGCCGTACCTTTGCCTCTACAGTTGTTTATCATTTCTAGAAATTTAAGTTACCTACCTTAGAATGATTTACTCAGTAGAGTTAAATAACTGCCTGTCTGGTTCTTTTCACCATGTACAAAAATGCTACTGCATTTAGGTAACAATCAGTTTGCCTAAGAAGATCCCAAGACATTTACAAAATGGAAATAAATTCCCTTTTCTGTGGGTGAACTTAAAATAGTAGTGTGATATAGGAGAAAGATCTGAAAGCTTTTTCTGGCTACTTTTCCTTAAAGTGGCTGGAATAAAATAATGTGCTATGTAAGGAAAGTAAAAATAATCACTTAAGAAAATTCCTCAATTTTTTCTTTAAAAAACTAGCATGTTCTTTCTATTTTGATTCTGACAGCATTGTGGTAAAATCTGATGACTTTGATACAAAGTTTTCCACATGATTTTAAAATAAATCCTAATAAACTGATTTGTAATTTATTTCAAACATCTCATTTTCTAATCATTATCATGTATTATAATTATCAGAGAGAACTTAGCATCAGAAGAGTAAACTGTCTTCTGTTGTATTTCTCTGGCTACTGTGTGATTGAATCTGCTCTAGGTAAATCTGGCCTTTTCACAAGTCTTCAGTATTTCCCCATCACTTGAACAATTCAGTCCAAGCTGCTGAACATGGATCATGACACCACGATCTGTCCTGCATGCTCGGTCTATGCACTAGTCATATCTCTACTCTATCCTCTGGCCTGTCCAAGTTATTTTGGTTCTCAAAACTCACTGTATGCATCACCTCACATCATTTTCACACATTGTTCCTCTGCCAAGTAAGTTCTTGGCAAATTGTACCTATCACTGTTGTTATTTTAATTTAAAGTTTTGTTGCCAGCAAAGCAACATCTTTTTTTTTTTATGTTTTAAAAAGTGAGATTATATGGAAAACAAAAGATCCCCATTTACCTACCTTGCACACACCCTCAACTCTTGATTCTTGGCGTAAGGCCAGCTATACAACTGGTAGGAACCTGAGCAAAATGAAAATATGGGCCTCTTTTTCTAAAAGAAGGAAAAAAAGGCTGTTAAGGGTACTCAGATAGAAACTGTTGTTTTTTTCTTCTGTGGTCTCTCAACTTCTGGTATTTTATTTTGGTAATTTAATGCCATTTTATAGAAAGAAAAATTAAAAATGTAAATTGTTAGCATGAACTTCACCATTCATCTTTGTATATTACGCATTGGCCATATTAAATGCATGTACATAGTCACTTACATTGTCCCAATGTAATTACATAATACTTTTGTTAAACTAATAATGTTCCATATTAGGACATTAAATCTTACTTGCTGCTATGCAAGGTAGTATGTTACAGTTACATAATAATTTCTTGTATAACTATCTGGTTTCATTGGAGTTAGTAACTACCTTACTTAAATGCCTCTTTCTCCTAATTTAACTCCAGAATCTCCAATACAATTTTTTATTGGCTTGGAAGGTAATTATCAGTATATTTTTTAAAAAATTGGAGCCTGAATATTTAGCTGTCGCGATTCGTACACATTCTCTAGCACTTTCTACTAACATTTTCTTGGGATTCTCTTTTTTCCTCCTGTGTTGAATCCTCTGTTTGCTGATCCATTTTTTTCCTTTTATCAGCTTATAGTACAGTAAATGCACCAGTGAGTTCCTGAAAACAACACGAGAAGTAATGTTCTGAGATCTTGTACGCTGAAAATATATTTTTTTCTCAAAATTGATTGATAGTTTTGGTAAAGAACTTAAGATTAGAAATCATTTTCTGTCTGCAGGTTGAAGACAACAATCCATTGCCTGCTAACATCACATGTTACAGTTAGAAATACAATGCCTTTCTTAATACCAGCTGTTGTAATAATTATTTTTCTCCCTGAGGACTTTCAGGATGATAGGGCTTTTTTTTTTTTTTTTTGGTCTTGGAATTTTAAAGATGTCTTTCTACTATTTTCCTGCCTTCATTGCTTTTGACAATAAATCTGCTGCCATCATTATATTTGTTTCTTTGTATATAGCTTATCTTTTTCTGTAGCTGTTTTTAAAATCTTCTCTGTATTACTGGTATTGAGAATTTTGATTATGATGTGATTCAGTCTAGTTTCCCTTTTCTTCCCCCATATTTCTAGGGCTTAGGATTCATTGAGTTTTGTGGATCTGTGGTGCTTTTTTTTTTTTTTTTTTTTTTTTTTTTTGACGGAGTCTCGCTCTGTCACCCAGGCTGGAGTGCGGTGGCCGGATCTCAGCTCACTGCAAGCTCCGCCTCCCGGGTTCACGCCATTCTCCTGCCTCCGCCTCCCGAGTAGCTGGGACTACAGGCGCCCGCCACCTCGCCAGGCTAGTTTTTTGTATTTTTAGTAGAGACGGGGTTTCACCGTGTTAGCCAGGATGGTCTCCATCTCCTGACCTCGTGATCCGCCCGTCTCAGCCTCCCAAAGTGCTGGGATTACAGGCTTGAGCCACCGCGCCCGGCTTGTTTCTTTTCTTTTTAGAGTTTGGGTCTCACTCTATCATCCAGGCTGGAGTCCCATGGCACAAACATAGCTTACTGTAGCCTTGAACTCCTGGGCTGAAGCAAGATAAATAATAGGTGAAGTACAATGACTCCTGGGTGGTTCCTATGAAATATACACTCTAAATAATGTGTTTAAAAAGCATTGGCTTTAAAAAGGAATATATATATATATATTTATATATATACACATATTGAGAGTACATGAATATACATACATACACATTCATCATATGAGTTATTTGGAATCTAAGTAATTAACATGGTTAAAATGAGTTGGTGTTAAATCCAGAAACTGAATTCACATTTTTAAATTTCAGCTAGATATCAAGTACAACTTACACACTACTGAGAAGTTACCATCTAAAACTGCACGTGCTATTTACTGTTATGAAGTAAATATTTTTCAAGTTATATAAGTTTTTTGCAATGTCGGCTTTTTAAAAACTTTAAGTGATCAAAATCTGGAAGAATAAATTCAGAGATATTTCCTTTCAATTATTATATTTCGGCATGATTTGGTAACATGTCTTTTTTGGAACACAAGTTTTGACCTTAGGAGATCTGATATTTGTTTTCAACCTGCTGATTTCTTGACTGATCTTACCCAAGTGACATAACCTCCTGCTTGAGTTTCCTCATCTGAAAAACAGAGATAAGAATAGTCTCTTGCTGTTACCATTAGGATCAAAATGTGAGTAGCTTTAAAGCCTTGGTATAGGGAAGAATCAAACCACAGTAAGACTATCACAAGACATAGTAACTCTAACCTGAGCTGGCACATGGGTTACTTGCCCTCTATTGCCCAGGCAATTTTGTCCCACAAGTCACAACTGTTACTTAAAGCTTGACTTTTTCAAAGGTCAAAGTCATCTGTTATGTTCTGCAGTGATACCACTCGTATTCATTCTCTGGAATTTTAAGATCAGAAATAGAAACAGGTAGGTAGAGGAGAGTACAGCTGCATTATTAGTAACAAAGTTGGCTGTGCATTCTATCATCCCCAGGCCCTTCTCTGTCCCACTGCCATTCTTTGTCCAGCATCTATACACTCAAATATACAGCATCTCTATACTCAAACGGGCAATTAACTATGAGATCATTTGACATGTGTCAACTTATGTGCTCAGTCTGCAATATGCACGATTGACACATGTGTTCCTTTTACTTAGAGAGCTTAGAGTCAAATGGGGGAGGCAGTAGTAATGTGTGAAACAGCAAAAAGTTGCCCAGGAATAAATTCTAAGACTCTAAACTAGGTGAAAACCGATGTAGTCATTATCAAGTATATCTCGTTATTAGGTACTAGGACAAACTATATTGTGAACCATCCTACTCAATCCCTTTGAGTTAGTACTACTCATATTATTCTGTACAATTACCCTGTTCTCCATTGACACTTCTTCTTATGTCTACGAATACACTTAAGATCTTCCCAACTTTCTAATTTTTAAATTAAATTAAAATAATTTTAAAATACACCTTGAGCTATCATCATTTTTTTCTTTTCACAAGTTTCTAAGATGAAAATTCTAGACGCCAACAGACTTGATGGCTTTCTTTTATTGCAAATATTTTTAACACCCAAATTTCTATTTAAAATGAAATGCACAGATAATAACCTTTGTATAATGTATATGTACTTTAGAAATCAATACAAAGCCATACATGTAATATAAATGAAAAATAAAAGTACTTTATAATAAAATAATATACATTTCAGTTTGATAATGGTTACACATGGCTATTCATAGAAGATACAGTGAAATAATATGATGCTTACACCTGTACATAGAATATTTATTAATGCAACCACTACAAATAAAGACTGATACAAATGTGTTGCACTGAAGTCTTAAATATTAACATTGCTATTGGGGGTTGTGTTTTTTCTGAAATGGTGAACACTTCTTGGCAAACAGAGTAACATCTTCTGTTGGTTTACATGATAGTTGCCTTTCTGGAAAATATCATGCATATATTGAAACTGTACAAAACCATTTTTTATTTATATATTACATGGAGTAAGGTGTTAAACAAAGCTCAAAGCTTTTCTTTTTTTGGTTTGGTTTTCTTTTTTAACTTTGTGAATATCCAACAGATATTTTAGAGTCTGGTCATAATGTAGAAAACTTGTTTGTCATATGGTACTATCCTGCAAATTACTAAATGTCTAGCTTCCCTGACTCACCTCTCTACTGAGTGTCAGAAGTACCTTCCAACTACTGGGAAGCCATTCATGCATTCATATGCATCCAAAGTGTTACCTAGACAGCAATAACATCCCACTGGGAATAAATTTTATAAAATGCACTGTTTACACACTGGTTTAATGCTTCCCTTTTTTATTTATTTCTTACCCCAATTAATCTGGTTCTGGTCTTCATTCCTGTGTACTATTCTGTGATATAAGCCACATTCACTAAACTATTCATTGTTTTATGGCTAGAAACATGAATTGCTTTCAAATGCTGCTACAAATACTTTCATGGAAAATTTTTCATTCATCTCAGGAATCTCATGATTAAAAGAAATGATTTTCTAGGTTATAGAAAGGTGTGTGTTTAATTTTAATAAAAATTTCCAGATATTTCCAAAGTGGTTGTACTTCACTTCCATAGCAAAATATGAGAGCTGCTTCACATATCCATCATCACGTAATGTTTTCAATTTTTTACTTTTAGGCAGTCTAATAAATATGTAGCTATATATAATTGTCGTTTTAATTTACGTTTTTCTGAATGCCAATGATTTAAATAATGTTTTGATATATTTATTGATCACTTATATTTCTACTTATTTGAAATTTCTGTTCAAGTCTTTGCCCATTTTTAACTGGATTGTGTGTCTTACTCCTCTTGTACTCTAACAGTTCTTGTTTATATATTCTGTACACAAGTCTGATGGATACATGTACAGCAAATATTTTTCCCAGTCTATGACTCGCCTTTTAACTTTTTTGTTTTTACTATATATAATTAAAGTGTACACCATTATTTTATGGTATACATTTACATAGTGAAATGATTACTACATTTAAGCAAATTAACCTATTCATCACCTTGCATAGTTAATTTTGTGTGTGGTAACAGCATAAAAAGTCTACTCACTTGGCTGGGCGCAATGGCTCATGCCTGTAATCCCAGCACTTTGGGCAGCCGAGGTGTGCAGATTACTTGAGGTCAGGAGTTCAAGACCAGCCTGGCCAACATGGTCAAACCCAGTCTACTGAAAATACAAAAATTAGCCAGGTGTGGTGGTGCATGCCTGTAATCCCAGCTACTCCAGAGGCTGAGGAATAAGAATCACTTGAACCCGGGAGGTGGAGGTTGCAGTGAGCCGAGACTGCACCACTGCACTCCAGACTGGGCAACAAAGGGAGACTCTGTCTCAAAAAAATTAAAATAAAATCTACTCAGTATATTTTAAGTATACAATACAATATTTTCAGCTATAGTTTTCATGCTGTATATTATGTCTCTAGACTTATTCATCCTATAGAAATGCAAGTTTGTATCAAACAACCTATTGTATTAGCACTGTAAGTCAACTTTGTTTCCTTAAGGCAGTCTGTTTATATCCAAAAGCACACCATTTCCATCCAAAACCTTGGGAAAATAACTAACATCTCCAAATGTATCCTATTACAGAAGAATAGAGATACTTACTGCAGTTATGTAAATAACTATACTGTCATAAATTAAGTATGCTTACAAATAGTTTTTAAATTCTAAAGAAATTAAGTAGAAAAAATATACTTCCAATTTTGCTCATAAGAGTATATTTCACTCAATTTTTAAAAACTGTAAACAGCTCAAAAGAAAAATAAGGTTTTTTGGACTCTGAAAATCAAAACAGAAAGTATCAGTGTTTTAAGCAAAAAGTCATAAAAACATTATTTCAGTCCTTTGTTAGTCCATGCAATCAACTCTTGTTTCACTCAGTATTGGGCTAGCAGTCCTTATAAATATTTTATGAATATGTTAGTTTTTTATGAGAGTCCTAGAAGCTTTTTTTCTCTCTAGTCCAATGGCACAATCTCAGAATTTATCAGAGACCTGCATTCAAGAAAAGTCACCATAGTCTTATCGCTGTTTATAAATTGACTTTTAAAAAGGACAAACACAAAACAACAAATGTCTGTGGTGACAAGAATCTTAGAATAGCCACAGTTAAAGGTGCAATTAACAAGAAAATCTCTTTGGCACACAATTATTTAACATAAAAATTATAATTATTACTGGTAACATGTACTGAGACATATCATATATTGAAACATAATATGATATCAGACATATGATATCATAGGAATCTTACACAACTTTGGACTATATATTGAAAACACATTCACATGAATGTAACTCCAAGGAAGTTAAATATCATTTTCTATTTGACAATGCTTTGTATAGAATTTTAATATACCAAATAAGCCAAATATGCCTCTTTTGGGCTTCAGAGGAATAAATACTTAAAAGTTAATGAGGTCAAAAAAAAGACATAATTTAGAATTTGATTTTACAATGTTTGTCAATGTCAAAGGTTTAAAATGATTGATATCACAAAATAGGATCACAAGTCATTTACTTAGCCAAAGTGATAAATCAAAGAAAATTTCAAAAATGCAAAAATCTTTGCTATGATAGAGGGAAGATTCAGCTTTCCGAAGGAGAACCAATGAAGACCACATGGAGCCCACTGAATCTATTTCTTCTGTCTCCCCTCTTTTTCTTTCTGTAGTTTATTCAAATGGTAAACAAAAATCTTTTGTTATCTCTCAATATTATATAAAAATCTTTTTTTCCATAAAAATCTGGTTTAAAAGGAAAAATCAAATTTTATCTTAGCATTAGTATGAAGTGAATGTTAAACCTAATTTTTAATAAGACTTTTTAAACAAATCTATCCAATCGTAATCAGTTTGACCATAAGGTAAGATTTTCATAAACCTCTTACAATACTTTACAATTTTTCTGTTACAGAGCAGAGAAATGTTCTAAGAAAACCTTGTTATTCATGCACATGGGCTCAGAATCTCGACCTACATCCATGTGCTTTTATTTTAATGTTCAATGCATTAAAAAACTAAATAATTTCCTTTAATTTTTAGCCAACTTGTTCATAAACAGAATTCATTTATGAGATTAAATTTTACAAACTGTTTACAACTTCTTTAAACCTTTAGTTTAAACCTATCTTTTTTTTTTTTTCACTTAAAGCAATCCTTAAATCCTTGAAACCAGCCAATTATAAATATCACGTTTTCATGCTTTTATCAACAGCACATAACTTTATTTTTAGTATAAGCAATTTTAATTATGTACCAAGTGTAGAGCCTAGGGCACTGGACCGAACTGCAGGTAATGTCTGACTCTTCCCAGCACGGCAAGGGGGCATGGATAACTCTACATGTCCCCAGGCCTTATCTACAATCTCAAGGCTCTAAAGGAGGCAAGTGAGGAGCCATTATCAAAAGTTACAGAAGCAGTTTATAAACTTAAAGCACCCAAGCTGCCTAATTCAATATCTGACCTGTCTAGTAGAGTCCAAATGTCTAAATTTTAAAGATTTCTGTCAATAATTATAAAATGATTTTTATTTACTAAAGATTATTAAAGTCACTTGAGCTGCAGGGCATTTTTGTTTCTATTTTTCTGGCAAAATATTTTATGTAAGTGCTTACTTTTTTAAGCCAATTAATTAGAGTACCTTTACTTATTTCGTTAGGGAAACATCACACACGTAACCTACACAGACAGAAAGAAGATTTCTCAATTGCTAGTTTTAAGCTTCTCTTCCCCATTTCAGACCATCAGTCTCTTGAATACCTGCTTCCTGCCATAAACAATTCTCAGCTGGGCAACTCTAAATCTGCGTTTCTGAAGAAACAATCTTAGGTGAAACAAGATATAGAACTTATATTTTATGCAAACAAAGGAAAAATGGTATGAGTGAAAGTTCAGGTGAGATGGACAGGAAAAGCAGATACCCTCACATATGAACATTTCCTTAAAGAAGTAAGTTAATTGGATTACTGGCTTCAGGGCAGAGTCTTTTAAGTAATAGGGCCAGGAAAATATACAGTTTTTAGTGCCTAAAAGGCAAGCACAGCTGGATGGCAAAACAGATACTAAAAATCAAGGATCCCATTTTTACATCAAATCCTGGATCCCCAAAATGAGAGGAACACTAGGAGACCAGACATGTAATGCTCTCACCATGTATTTCATTGCAAGGACATTCCCCTGAGGCTAGTGGCCAACCCAAGGCCAATCAGCTCCTTCTGTAATCAGCTCATTTCCCATAGCAGTGTTCTCTCTCAGTGAGGGTATAAGGACATTTCTGTACCTTCTAGGTTACCAAAAGCATGCTTTTCTGATTTAAGTGTGCCAAGAGCTGAGTATCCTCCCTATAATTGCCATTAGCAATCCCAAAAGTTATATCTCCTATTACAAATCATGTCTAAAAGTTCTTTTATAATGTAAAGAAGTTTCTAGTTCACTTAAAAGTAAAAAAGATTAGATATAAGAGGAAGAAGGAACAAATAGAGGTAAATGGAGAATTGGGCAGAATTCTGTTGACTGAGAAGTATTTACAGAGGGAGAGAAGGGGCTTTAAAACAATGTCTTTACCCATATATCCCAATTATCAGCCTTAATTTAGTTGTTTTAACTGCAGAGCTTTTAAAAATTCTTTTAAATTTTTAATTACCAGACTTTAGCCAGGACAGCTGGTATTTCTGGCTTTTGAACTTTACCAAAGGTAACCTCCTATATTAAATTATAAAAACCTTAACTACAGTTATGAATTAACCAAGGATACATGAGGTGTCTCCAGAGACGGCAAGCAACTTTTACAAGATGGAGAATCACCTGAAAGGTAGCTCAAAAAAAGGAATATTTAATACAGGAAATCAGAAGTTGTCACACTAATACCAAACCAGAAAAGCATTATTTCCTGAGCTGCGAATCGAACCCAAGTTGCCATTGTGAAAGGGTCAAGCTTTAGCTACTGAGCTACCACATGGAGCAGTTACCATTGTTCTTCCCAGGAGTCTGGGGTACTCATTTTCAAGCTTGCAAAGGATTTTAACTGTTTAAGAAAAATTTTTAGGCTAGCCATTACATGTACCTGAAAATTGCCACCCTCCAGTTAGCTGAGATCAAGAGAAAGTACTCCCATATAGTCACAAAGTCAAGTTTTCAAGGATATAAAACAAGATGAGAGGAAAATCTCTTTGCATTTTTATTTCAGGGATATGCAGCAAAACTTGTAACTGACCGATCTGCAGGGTCGGCTCACATAGCAGGCTTACAGGGGTACTAGCTATCCTATCCTCTGGTACCCCTCTTTATAACAGAATGACACAGAAAGACAAATGTATAGCACAAAGGACACCAGATTTGCCAAGCCTAAGATGAGGCTCACAGATCCACTTTCCTATTAATCAAAACCTTGCAGAGGAGACAAACAGTGATTTTTGCCATTCACTCAACCTGTTTGCACAGAAAGAGACAGGGCAGAAGTCTGGTTGATGAGACATTCTTACCCTTTTGCCAGCATGCCAGGTTTCTAGGTTCCCTTTCTCTACAGCTTCTGGAAGAATACAGTGGCTTTTGATGATCCTGCTTCCTGCACCATAGCTGTGGGGATCAAGTTGTGCTACAAAAGAAAATCACCTTTTTGCATTGTATTGAACAATAGGCAAAAGTCCCTCAATGTTATAAAAAGCTGCCCAACAGGCTGCATAGTGGAACTGAATTAGCATTTCCCATTCCAGACAAAGCAAAACACATGTGATGAAACATAGACATTAGTCACCTTGCTCAGTGCCCAAATATCAACCTGGCAAGGCTCAAACCTCCACGTATTGACCCCTATAATCTTGGATCCACCCAAAGTGGGGAGAGATGACCTCCAACCAGGAGTTTTAAAGGGCAGTCTCTGGACAAGATGGAAGAGCAGAAAAATCCCTTAATTAGGCCTGTTGAGCTTCCTAAAGGGCTCACTGAATATGACCAAGGAGACAAACTAGGAGAGCCTTCTGGACTTCATCAGCAATTCCCTCAGAGATCTCCTCTCCATAAAGAAACACACACAATGAAGCAAAGACAAACAGAAGGCCTTTTAAACCAAGACTGCAAAGCAGATTCCACACAAGAAGAGTATTCCTCCAGACAAGTTCCCTATTCTCTCTCCAATTGTGGAGTAATCTCCTCAAACCAAGGCCCTTTCTACAGTCTAGGAAGAGTCAAGCAGTCACCATGACAGGTCTAGAGAGCCAGTCAGTCCCTATAAGAGGGCTACAGTTCCTCTAGAGAGGCCAACAGATCAGGAGAAGGCAGGGGGTGTTGGCAGTCCCTGCAATACTCACCAAACCATGTTATGAAACATCTTCCAGGATTATTTCTCCACTGCAATTAAATCTATGCTCTGTGGGTTGATAGTACCTCACCAGTAGAGACAGCGCTAGAGGTAGCCCTTAGTCCAAAAGAACTAAGCAGCTGCTTGGGTTGGCCTCCGCATCTACTGCTGGTGAGTGGCTGCTGAACTGTGGCAGATAGCTACAAGGGGCTATCCCAGACAAGCTCCCACATTTGCAACCACCTAATGGGTTCTTCTTGCCTCCTGATCCAATAAAGCCAATTTATCAAGACATGGGAATTACAATAGAGAAAGAGTTTAATACATGTAGAGCTGGCTAAACAAGAGAAGAGAGTTATATTATTACTCAAAGCAGCTTCCCCCAAAACTTGGAAGCCAAGATTTTAAAAAATAATTTGGCAGGCAGGGGCTAGAGTAGGGGAATGCTGATTGGTTGGGTCGGTGATGAAATCATAGGAAGTCCAAACTGTCCTCTTGTGTTAAGTCAGTTCCTGGGTGGAGGTCACAGGACAAGACATGTCAGTGTACTGGTCTAAGTGATGACAGCTGATTCATCAGAATGCAGGGGCTAAAAACTATCTCCATTGCCAATCTTAGGTTTTGCAAGAGTAATGTTATCCTTAGGAACAATTGGGGAAGTTAAAAATCTTTTGGTCTCTGGATGCATACCTCTTGAGCTATACTTTCTAATCTTGTGGCTAATTTATTAGTTTTACAAATGCAGTCTAGTCCCCAAGCAAGGAGGGGAATTGTTTCAGGGAGAGAAAATGGTCACCTTTGTTTTAAGACTAAATACTCCCAAAGTCAGTTTGGCCTACAGCTAGGAAAGAACGAGGGCAGCTTGGAGGTTAAAGACAAGATGGACTTAGTTAGGTCAGATCTCTCTCAGTGTCGTGATTGTCTCACTGTTATAGTCTTTATAAAGGCAGTTTCCATTTTAATGTTTTGTCTTAGGGATTTGTGAAGATAATAAACGGAGTTAGGCACCACAGTCTTAAAAATGTGGCCACATTAGATTTAATTTTCGTGTCAAACCTGCTGTTACTATGAGAAGAGTACCAGTATTTTCTTTTTTTTTTTTTTTTTTTTTGAGACGGAGTCTCGCTCTGTCACCCAGGCTGGAGTACAGTGGCCGGATCTCAGCTCACTGCAAGCTCCGCCTCCCGGGTTCACGCCATTCTCCCGCCTCAGCCTCCCGAGTAGCTGGGACTACAGGCGCCCGCCAGGTCGCCCGGCTAGTTTTTTGTATTTTTAGTAGAGACGGGGTTTCACCATGTTAGCCAGGATGGTCTCGATCTCCTGACCTCGTGATCCGCCTGTCTCGGCCTCCCAAAGTGCTGGGATTACAGGCTTGAGCCACCGCGCCCGGCAGTATTTTCTCTTACTCATTTTAACCTACTAATGATCAAAGAATTCTTTGTGCACAAAAAATATTCCATTGCTATCTATTGTGCTTTTCAAAAGCTCCATGCCGAAATGTTCACTAATTTTTATTACAACAGGAGAAATACAATTAACTAGGTGGCAATTTTAAAGTCTAATTTTTAATTAGTCACAAAACAAAAATTTTACTTTTTCTCTCCCTTTGTTCAGTCAGTCTTCTCAGACATATCTTTAGTAAGTTGAGCTAGAGTATCCTGCAGTATATTTATACTTGCAAATGCCTGCCACATATCCTTTTTGCCACATCCAATAGACCCTCAATTAAATTTATAATCTGTAACAGTTTTTGATACTACTTTTATGTAATACATTCCTAAATTTAGAACAGTATTTGACATACAAACCAGTCTTTAAAAACCAACAAAATATAAAAATAAACCTGAATAAAATTCAATTTGTATTAGTTCCCTGAATTTTTTTACCAGTAAATCCTCTTTTCAATATTAGTTACCACTCTTAATGATGTGATAGATATTATTAAGGATCTTGGTGGTATTTTTGAAGTAGAATCATTTTTAATATAAAAACTAAATGCTATTATTTTATACAAAATGCTTTTCCAATATTTTTCTTGAAGATGGACACTCTCTCAGTTTATTTTTTTCCTCACTTTTGATACAGACATTGTAAGAATAGATACCTTTTCTTGTAATTCTGTTATAAGAAGAATGATAGTGTAAGCTGTGATGATACACTGCACCTAACATGTGGCATGAACTAGAGAAAATGTCACTTTAGTAGCAGTGGCTGCTATTCAGCTCCAGGTGATTGTTGTCCAGTATAAACATTGCTCTTGTACTTGTCATATCTTCTAATTTTCCACCAAAATCTAGAAATCAGGACTTTGGTATGTAATCTCTCATTTAAAAATAATACCAAATTTAAAATTTTAAAAATTAAAGCAAAACGCTACAGGTTAAATGATACATCTCTTTTGACAAGTCTATAACCTTCAGATCAGCAGTTTTGACCTCTGGTATAGATGCACTGAGATTTTTCTTAGTTATGATACATTGGTCTTTCAAGGGGAGATTCTGTGAAAATAAATTCTCAAAGTTGTCTTGTGTTATTTCCTTCCAGAACAGATATTTCTTTTGTAAAATTCATTGGCTGAGTAAAACTAAGTATAAAGCTTAATGGATATGTAGCAACTTTTTAAAAATAGGGTGACTTCTTCACTAAAACAGACTTCTGATGCACAGCTTAGCATCATTTGCAAGCATAAAGGGCATCTTTATTTTTCTTAAGTCAGGCCCTTAAGAATGATATTCAATAATGGGAGAATCACTCCATTCTTCATTTACAAGTTAATTAGCATAACAAAGCTGCTTAATGTGAGAGTTCACAAAGCTCTGATTATCGCATTAATGCTTACCTTTTACAATGAGACTTATTTTAGCAAACAATTTCTATAAGAAAATCCCTCTGTCTTTCTTTAGAAATATTAACTCTTCAGATACTGTCATCTCACTGCAGAAATGTAAGTTCAGAATAACAGTATGGCATTTGCTAGGAGCCGGTGTATGGAGAGAGGCACAAGGTCTTTACTTCATTAAAAAAATTTATAAGTGATACCTGTCATAGTTGGTGCTATAGTGAGATGTTCAGATCTTACATTGCCTTTTCATCCTACAACCAACCCAGGATTACCTTCCTCTTATTTAGCGTTTTGCTAGTTAACTAATAATTCCTATAATTATCATTAGTAATTCCTAAGGCTATAATTTTAATACTTCCTTTAGTTATCTCTTTAATAATTTCTAAATTTATAATTACAAAGTGCTTAAAATATTCAATAATGTTTCATTAGCTGTGTATGTACACATAAAATACTCAAATCATTTAAGTTTATGTTGACTAATGTGTGGTTCAGGATTCAGGCTTTTTTTCTTGCAGTTTTTTTTGGGGAAATGGAAAATCTTGGAATAGAGTCCAAAGGTAAACCCAGTGTTAATGACTTGACATCCATATTGTCAATGGCAAACAATTCTAGTTATTTAATGCCCATATTAACACTTTATATCATCTTCGTGTGTCTCCATTTGAAGTCACAAAATTGGGGAAGAAAACACTGTCCATTTAAAATAATTTATTTGAATCTGACTTTGAGATGGTATCTGACTTGCCAGAAAATTTCATATCCATTATTATCGTCACTGTCCTCCTTGCCCTAGGGTCATAAAAGAATTTAGGGGCTGGGCGCGGAGGCTCACGCCTGTAATCCCAGCACTTCGGGAGGCCGAGGCGGGTGGATCACGAGGTCAGGATTTCAAGACCAGCCTGGCCAAGATGGTGAAACCCCGTCTCTACTAAAAATACAAAAAATTAGTTGGGTGTGGCATCTCAGCTACTCAGGAGGCTGAGGCAGAGAATTGCTTGAACCCGGGAGGCAGAGATCATGCCACTGCACTCTGGCCTGGGCAACAGAGCGAGATTCCGTCTCAAAAAAAAGAAAGAAGGAAAGAGAGAGCGAGAGAGAGAGAGAGAGAAAGAAGGAAGGAAGGAAGGAAGGAAGGAAGGAAGGAAGGAAGGAAGGAAGAAGGAAGGAAGGAAGGAAGGAGAGAGAGAGAGAGAAAAGAAAGAAGAAAGAAAGAAAGAGAGAGAGAGAGAGAAGGAGAGAAAGAAAGAAAGAAAGAAAGAAAGAAAGAAAGAAAGAAAGAAAGAAAGAAAGAAAGAAAGAAAGAAGGAAAGAAAGAAGGAAAGAAAGAAAGAAAGAAGGAAAGAAAATAATTTAGGAAACTTGTCTGGATATGGGAGAAGTAGGGAAAAGCCTCTAACCATTATGCCTTCAGGGATATTCTCTTTTTCTAAGCCTATATGGTCATTTACATATGGTCACTTAAAAGCGTATCACCATGGATGACAAAGGCCTCCTTTCTGGGAAGACTATGATGAGTCTAGCAACCAGTCCTCTCACAGACCTCATCTCCACCAGGGGGTTCCTCCAGGGACAGGACTCTTCAAGCCCTATCTCCTTCTACTCCCATTCAGCACACCCTAAATCCAGCTCCCTTTAACATCATCCCATCCAGGAATGAGGCATCCAGAAAACAAAGCAAAACAAAGCCTAGAATAATAAAAGTGTCTGAGAACAACTTGTGTTTCAGCCGAACAACAAAAATCCTTCAAGCCGAGAATTTACACAGAACCTGGACTCCTTAATAGAAGCAGGTAGAACAAACAGAAATTACAACCTCCAGAATCATCTCATTGCACTATTTCTTAAAAAAAAAAAAAAAAAATTATAGGTATCTTTCTTTCTTTCTTTATTATTATCATTATTATTATTATTATTATTATTATTATTATTATTATTATTATTTTTGAGATAGAGTGTTGCTCTGTTGCCCAGGCTGGAGTGCAGTGGCAGGATCTCGGCTCACTGCAACCTCTGCCTCCAGGGGTTCACGCCATTCTCCTGTCTCAGCCTCCATAGTAGCTGGGACTACAGGCACCCACCACCACCAGCTAATTTTTTGTGTTTTTAGTAGAGACGGAGTTTCACTGTGTTAGCCAGGATGGTCTCGATCTCCTGACCTCGTGATCCACCCGCCTCAGCCTCCCAAAGTGGTGGGATTACAGGCGTGAGCCACCAAGCCCGGCCTAGATTCCTTAATAGTAATAACAATGCCATATAACAGTTAATATTATATGATCCAACTTATATCAATGTAGGCTACTAAACAAAAATTTCCTAATCCTAAAACTATTCCACAGAAGACATATGCCAATGTTTAATTGCTCACAAATTCATATTCAAATGAGGAGGTTGCAGGGTTTAGAGATTTGGATTTAGAATTGGCAGAATTTGACTAATTCTTGTCCAGGCTATTGATTATATACGTTTGGATAAAACACCTAATCCCACAGTTGTCAAATTGTATGTTGTGACCATGCAATTGTTTTGTGAATCTATACCCCACAGTATTTTGCCTTCATTCCGAAACTATAAAATGACTTATGTATAGTAGCATTTTTCAGATGCTTATAAATTCTCTTGTGATTGGTAAAATTCAAATTTATGGAAAATAATTAATGAAGGCATGATAGCTTTCTTCATTATACATCTTTTAAATCTATGAATAATGAAAGTCAAATTACGTTGGGAGAAAAAATTGTCTGACTTTTTTTGACATTAAAAGTAGATGAGGAAGGCCAACACTTATACTGCAACAGCTTTTAAAAAGCCAAGATATTAGAAAATGATATCACTTATTTTTTTTTTCTGAGATGGAGTCTCTCTCTCTTTCTAGGCTGGAGTGCAGTGGGGCGATCTCAGCTCACTACAACCTCTGCCCCCTGCATTCAAGCAATTCTCCTGCCTCAGTTACCCTAGTAGCTGGGACTATAGGCATGCACCACCACACCCAAGCTAATTTTTGTATTTTTAGTAGAGATGGGGTTTCACTATGTTGACCAAGATGGTCTCGATCTCTTGACCTAGTGATCTGCCCACCTCAGCCTCCCAAAGGGCTAGGATTACAGACATGAGCGACCATGCCCAGCCGAAATCACATTTTTAAAGTCAGCAAAGAGTTGTGATAGCAATGACTACTCGGTGAGCTATAATTACAGAGAAGAGAGAATCACTCCAGGTGGACTGATGACTGCAGGAGGTTTTAGTTCTTAGAACATTTGCTGATTCTTGATGTGGACTAAGGATCAGCCTTAAGCTGGGCAGGACTCTGCTGGGAGTAAAAGTGGAACCAGAAAAGCTATTGTTCTTCCATAAGACTGGGATGGTAAATCTGACACTTGAGAAAACTTAAATATAGGGATATTCTCTGAGTTCTGGTGCACTGGGATAGTATGAAGAGCTCAGCTGAACTCTTCCTAAAAACAACTCCTTCAAACTTTCAATGATCAGGAAAACACACACACACACACACACACACTAAAGAGAGGGAGTGTGTACTTCATTATGTGGTTGGGCACACCCACACATTTTTTTCAAATTTTGAAACTGCGTAGGACAAAAGACTGGATAGCTAAGCTGAAAACCACTGAAGGTGCAAATGATGTATCCTGGTGTTTTAAAGTTCAGGTGACAAATACCATGGAAGGGCCTTGTCCTACAACACGGTAGTTTTGTCAAAACCGCCATCCAGTTCCAACCCAGCACACTTCCTGCCTGGATTGAAGTGATCACTCACTTTCCATCCTAGCTGCCTAACCACAAAAGGAAGATATCCTCTCTGGTGGAAGACAACACTATCTGAATCCTCTAAGATTCTTTTAGGCACAAAATCTCAAGTAATGTAAAAAGTAAATAGAATTCTTAACAGGAAACAAAAGACAATAGAAGCAGAACATACATGATCCTGTGAATAATAGTCATCAGACAAGGTCACCAAAGTAGATATATTTAGTGTGCTCCAAAAAAATAGAGGAAAAGATGAATAACATAAGAGGAGAAATTGAGGATTTCACTCCTGAAATAATGAGTCCAGCTTTACTGGTTAAAAATAAAAAGAGAATAAATAAACAGGAAGGAAGGAGGAAAAAAGGAAAGAAGGAGGGAGGGAAGAAAGGAAGGAAAAAGAGGGAAGGAAGGAAGAGGGGAAGAAGGGGAAGAAGGAAGAGAGAAGGAAGGAAGACAAAAGGAAACAAAAAAGGAAGGAAGAAAGGAGAAAAGGAAAGAGGGAGGAAGGAGAAAAGGAAGGAAGGAAAAGAAGAGGAAAAAAAGGAGGAAGGAAGGAAGGAAAAAGAGGGAAGGAAGGAAGAAAAAAAGAAGGAAGGAAAGGAGGAGGGAGGGAGGAAAGGAAAGAGAGAAAGAACAAAAGGAAAGAGGAAGAAAAAAGGAAGGAAGGAAGGAAGGAAAAGAGAAGGAAAGAAAGAGATAGGCACTGTGTGCTTCATCCTGCAGAAATGTTTGGATCTCATGCTAATTAACTTCAATTTCCATCCTTATGCACTCTCCAATATTCTCCATCTGCTCTTTGCCTTAGGGTGACTTCCACAGAAACCATCAGCTGAGCTCCCTTAAAATCTAGACTGACGTTGATGGTTGGCATTACCTGGAATGCATTAGGTTTGATCACTAGGGTGTTCCTACAGACAGTGCACATCCACTTTTACTTTTCGTGATCTCTAACTTCCATCCCCTCCTGGGAGGGGTTTTAAATGTTTCTTAGTTATCCCTCCTACCATGCAATTTAATAATAATATAATTTAAAATTTAATTTAACTTTTTCTAGGGCCTCAGTTCTAGTGGTGAGAAACTATTTCAATAATCATTCAATCCCAGTTGTGGTTGTGGGTTCTCCCTGTTGCAGCCCCAGGATGCTTCATCATCCCTTGCTGTGCTGCCAATTATCTTATTAAAAATTCTCATATCATTGGACATATGAATGACAGATCTGAATTATTGCATCATGTTATTGTTAGAAGAGTGCGCTTACAAAAAACAATGACCCTGCATGGCATTCGGTAGTTACCCAGGACCTTGTGAGATTACATTTTTTAACTTGGAATGAGAGATGGAAGTATAGTGGCCTCTGTTCAGAACCTTTGTAAAACATAAGGCTGATTGTGCAATTCCTCTATTTTAATTTCTTCATGCACCCATCCCAACTCTAGCAGGATTAAATTCAAATCCATTTCCTTTATATTTAGAAAGAAACATGACCACACTACTTCTTGGCCCTCTGAATTTATTTTGCAATATTTTTTGTATTAGTTATTCTGAATGACATCTACTTCACTTCCTCAAGTGTCTCAGACAATGCAGTCATTCCTACATAAAAGGTGTTCAAATCCTTCTTTCCCTGTCCTGTACCTGAATAATTTCTTTTTGTCCTTCAAAAGTCAGCTCACTTGCTCCAGGAAGACTTTTGGTTCCCTGCACCCCATCACATCTATTGTTTCCCATCTACTAATATCAGATCCTGTATACATGGCTATTCCAGCATCTATTACAATTTGTCACTTTGGGTTTACCATCTACATTCTCACTAGCTTATTAGTTCCTTGCTTTGGGGACTGCATCTTAGTTGAATTACCTATGCTTAGCACAATCACTGTCACACAAGAATAGTTTCATAGATGTTGAGTCGGTGCACAAGTGAAAAAAGAGACTAATAAATTGCTTAAAACTCTGAAAATATGAAAATAGACCAATCCTCCTTCACAAATTTCATGAACAGAAATCAATCTCAAGGCTTCTTTGTCCTATTTTGCCCAGATTCCCCTGAAGTACAGTAGAAGCATATGACATTCCTAGGCATTGACTTGTTCATGAAAAGATTCTACCCTGAATTCTCACCTCTTTTCCTATCTATTGAATTAGGCTGACAACCTAAATTTAAACACCATAATTTCCTTCTATCTTTGTATTTTAAAGCACAGTGCTTTGTATAGGTGGGGCTGCTTAGGAGTTGAGTCTGATGCTTTGAGATTTGATTGATCGAGCAGTGCTTTCATTAAGAATAATTTTGAGGGAGCAAAGAAAGCCAAGTGTGGGCACAAGGCGAGGATAAATGTGTGGCAGTGAAAATAAGGGGTTCAGCCTTTCCCACGGGGAGCTCTGAACCTGGGGTTGCCTGTCAGAGAATTTCAAATCAAGGTGAGGGGCTCGGGTCTTTGTACTCTACGTTTCCAGTCACTGATTGTGAATTGCCCTGGGGGAGGGGTATCACCTTAGGCAAGGAAGCTCCCTTTGATGAGGAACAAAGTCCACAGTGGCATGCGGCCATGAGCTACCAGCAGCTCACCTGCCCAGCAGTGCAGGATGGATACCTCAACCCTGGGAAGAGACTGGGATGATAAACCCCAATATCAACTACAACCCGCCTTTTGTGATACTTGGATCTACATATCTTATTGTAAATTCACTCCATCCGTGAGCAGCTTGTCCAGGATTTTGATTGGTTCTTGGCCCTCAGGAAACTTAATAACAGGAAGTTCATGAGAATGAGTGTTAACTCATAATGTTGCTGCTGGTGTGAAGTTTGGAAGTGGTTTTCATTTTTTCACCTCTCTAAATCCTATTTTGGATTTCTCTCACCTTTGATAGAACCCATGCCAATATGAGCTTACCTAGTGGATCACTCAGACCACCTTACCCCTGAGAGGTCTGAGCCCTGGTTATGCAGCCATGCTTAAGTGAGTTTAAACAAGCCTTATCATTTTGCTAGATTTATTGCAAAAATTTTAACAAATTAAATGTTAAAGAGTTAATACTACACCATCCCCTAATCCACTCACTTCCTTCCTTTCCAAAGTTACTCATTATCCTGTATTTGAAATCTCACAAGCACTTGCATATTTTCCACTCCAACTTACAGGTCGATACCAGTTTAACGTATATACTAATTAACATGTAAGAAATTAGTATCTAGCATGAATATTTGCATCAATAAGCAAAAAAGAAAAAACTACTCAATAGGAAAGGAAGATAAAAAAGGTAATTTTCAGAAAAATGAACTCAAATTTCCAATAAGCATATTAAAAACTCTCAAAGTAGTAATCAGATGGTTGTATATTCAAACTACAGTAAGACCCTTCCCATTGTTTTTTTCCTACCGATACACTTGGACTGTGAATTGAAGATACTTGGCCTTTTGCTGACACATTTTTGCAATAAAGAAACCTTGTTTCTTGAACTAATACTATTCCAGAAGAAGAACACCTAAAAGTTATTGCTTTTTTTCTTTTTTGATATTAAAAAAATACAAATGCTTTACTTCTAAAATACTCATTTTATTTCAAAGAGTTTTCTTTTTTCTTTTCCTATATCACATCCTTTGTGTCCAAATACTCATAAAAATATTTTGATTACTATATCATATAAGTATATGTATTGATATGTAGTTATGTTTCCTCTTCTTTTAAATTATCAGTTATATACATTAATCATTATTTTACTTGCAGGATGATAATAAAACTAACACTTGGTCAACTTTTTCTCTCTTCTACTTTAAATTGAAAACTAATCTATTGCCCCTCATTTAGCATAATATTATTTCTAGTAAATACACCTCTACTCTTCTTTACTTGAAATGGGGAACATCAGTAGAACAAAAAAATATTTTATGTGGTTTTATAGGAGAATCTCCATGGTGAGCACAAAGAGGGTCCAAATGGAATTGTGACCTCAGAGGTATGTGCTGTATGTTGTAGAAACAACTTTGGGTGTGATTTCAAAAGTCATTACATTTAAATTAAATTAATTACAATTATTTTTCCAGAGAAAATTTAGTTAATGATAAAGCATCTAGTGAGTTGAGTTTGAATTTTTTTTTGAATCACTGTCATGATGAGTACTAAACCACAGTCACATAGAATTGAAATTGTGCATAATCAGTTCACTGACCAGATATTAACACTGGCCTTAGAAATCCAGCATTCACTTTTGCAAGGAAGCCAGTCACTAGCACTGGGTTTGTGTTTCTCATTTTGAGCAGCTTATGTAGAACTTTGTTTTCTGCTCTGTTGCATCCATATCAATCACAGAACACCTACCTTTGTTTAATACTGCATTCTCGCAGCCTCATTTCTTATAATATTGACCTTTACTCAACTAACAATAGCTGTTTATAAAATCCTCCTTGGATGTCCCCCTCACTGTCTTATGAAATAAATTAAAAAGATGGTATTCTATAACCCATTAAATCAATACATGTTGAAACTCAAAATCTCAAATGAATAAGAAAAATCATTATCTAACATTGGATATAGAAAAGGGAGAGATAATACTGAAGTACAAATTTAAAGCAATATGCAGTTTTTGGAATTGATTGATTCACTGTCACAATCAGTAACAAAATAAAACAAAGAATATCATTAGTACTTTAACTGTTTTTCACTTTAATAATGCAAAATTCTTACATTTTGTAGAATTTTGACTATTAAATATCCCTTACAGGAATAATAATTTTATTGGGAATATCTTTTTTTGTAGCTTTTCTTTTCTTAAGAAACTGTTCTTTCTACATTTCTATTTATTTTAGCTTAGCATTATAAGCAATTCTAGTTTTTTTTTTCAAATTTTATATCTTAGGTTGCTGATTTCATGATATAAGAAAGTTTCATCAAATATCTTTGATTTATAAAGAAAAATAAAGATTCTGCTTTTATTTGTATCAATATTTATAGACATGCACAAATTATTAGCAAGGTGTTTTACTTATGTTTTTAAATTTAATCTTTAAATTGACACTTTCAAATTTATATCTTATAGTTAAGAAAAATGTCATTCAAAGAGATTACATAACTTGCTGAAATTTATAAAACTAGATAGTGACTGTTTCAGAATTCTAAATCCAGCTCTAACTCCAAAATTGATACACATTTTGTCTGCTCTGTACAATATCCACTCATTAAGTGTACTTTAAAGCACGGAGTAGCATGTGGTGAATAGCAGCACTATCACATAACTTTCTCTTGCCATTTAGGGCATATTGTCTTGGATCTCAGAAAGACTAAGAAGAAACATGAACAGTTTATATCATGGCCCCTACATGGCACCAGAAACAGTCCCTCCACATTTATCATCAGTGTAATTCTTCCCATCTTCTTAACCTAGTGGTATGTTTCAGTTAGCAGGAAATGCTAAACTTGTAAGTTACCAAATTCCAGTCCTAACAGAACTGTAGGAAAAAGAAAAAGAAGGCAAAGATGAAAAAGTGTACATGGCTGAATATATGTAGTTTTCAAGAGTGAAATCTTAAATTTTGTCTTCTCTTTAAAGCGATTCGATTTTTTTAAATTTTATTTTATTTTATTTCATTTGGCCTCTTCCCTACCATTGAAATGAGAGTATAGTCTTGCTTTCCTCTCTACATGGGCTGCAGAATATCTGTGAATATCCTTTAATTACTTTCACACTGGCATTAGTTTTCTACTTATGTCCCAGCTTTCCCCATCAGATTATCGATTATTTAGCAAGAAGTATTCATCAATGACCAGACTGCTCAGGGATGAGACTCATAAAACAAAATATGGAAACTAATAGAAGGACATTGATTCTCTGTCCTAACCAAAGATAGGTCACAAATTAAGTAATAAAGCACACATTGCTGCTCATGACGTTTCATTTCTATGGAGCTGAAGTTAGCAATGCATAAACCATAGGCAGATGCATTAATCTCACAAACTATCTAGACAGGAAACCATATGTTGACAACTTGATCTTTATTGCTACTTTACCACACCTGTTATAAAAATTTGTATTGCTAATAAATTCAACCTAAAGGCAACAAAGGGAATCTACTGGAACTTGCAGTTTGGCACAAAGCAAGTCTTTATTTTATTGTTTTGGTTTATTACATTTTAGTGGCAGCTTTGTCTCTCCAAATTCTGAATTCTCGTAGTTTCATCTATTCATACAACAATGAATAAACAGTGGTTCTTAAAATTTTCCTCTGCCCAACCAGCATTTCTTCATATATGTTGGTACTGAGGAGTGTAAATCTCAGGAAAGAAACATTTAGAAAGTCATCTGAGAAACAGTGAGGGTTGAGTGTTCTCATAAGATGGTAATCCTTTTTTAAAATTTTATTTTTGGCAAATAAATTCAGAGGTTGGGGTGGATAGCCTTGCAAGCAGAGAAAAAGTATACACATAGTGACATGATAAAACAGTGTGTGTTAGAGCGACAAATGTTTCAAGATGAGAGTGGGTTTGGGGATCCAAAAGATAAGCATCTGAAAACATATGGAGGAGTCATAAAATACAGAAGACGTTTTTGCTCTTCTAATAAGAGGGTAGTTTATTCTGCAGAAGATAGGGAGCGAATTGGTGAGAGTTACAAATCTGGCTTCTGGAAGCAGTCTGTCTGGCTTCAAATGCTGGATTCATCTCACTAGCAGTGTGACCATAGGGAAATTAATTACTATATGTACATTGGTTTTCTCATCTGAAAAATACCACATATGGCTATTTTAAGGATTCAGTTTTTTGAATTAAAATACTAAAGTACTTGGAGAGGTTCCTGGCGTCTAGTGAGTGTGGTACAAACTTTTGTCATTATAACAGTTGTCATTTTAATCATTTAATAGTCAATATATTAACCCCCTTTTACATACAGGGCATTGTAATACTCAAACCCTAAGAATAAAAAGATGGGCAAGACAGATATGTGCCATCCAAGAGCTTAGAACATATAAGCTGTGTAGTAATAATGGCTAGAATACAGACTAACACCAGGGGCAGCCAGGGCTGAACGAGAACAGCTATTCTTCCCGGAGGGGAAAGACATTTTTTTTCTTTAGGTGAGTCTTAAAAATCAGTAGATGTTTCCCACACAGAAAAATGGAGAGGAAAGAATAATGCAAAATATGTCCTGTTACTCTAGAAAAACTTGTCTTGTTTGATGATCTACAAATCGAGTAGTGTGGTTCTGGTTCATGGTATATGAGGGAGTCATTGCAAATATTGCAAACAGGAGGCAGGCACCAAACATTTGATAGCCCAGCAAATAAGTTAGTACTTATGTTTAGGCTCTAAGACATATTTCCGGATCATTAGTAAGGCCATGGCAAGGCCATGGACTATTTTAGGCATTAAAAGTGTATATGTGTATATATATATTTTTTCTTTGATAATAGAGGCATATGAACACAATATAAGTAAAACTGCAGTATATTGGCATTTTTTGTATATTTAGTTGAAATACCTAAGGACAATCATTCAAAAATCAAATTATCTCACTTATACTGTCACATGAACCATGCTGGGTAGGTCCCTAAAAAGAATCACCCCCTTTATTTAATTTTAAATGTATATAATGGAAGAAATACAAGGAAAAAGAGAATAACAAAGGCAGAAGGGAGATGATAGAATTGTAAAGGAATATAGGGAAGGAGATATGGAGCAATTGCAGGAAGGGCTGGGCGCGGAGGCTCATGCCTGTAATTCCAGCACTTTGGGAGGCCGAGGCGGGCGGATAAGGAGATCAGGAGATCTAGACCATCCTGGCTAACACGGTGAAACCCCGTCTCTACTAAAAATACAAAAAAAATTAGCCGGGCATGGTGGCGGGCGCCTGTAGTCCCAGCTACTCGGAGGCTGAGGCAGGAGAATGGCGTGAACCCGGGAGGCGGAGCTTGCAGTGAGCTGAGATAGTGCCACTGCACTCCAGCCCGGGCAACACGAGCGAGACTCCGTCTCAAAAACAAAAATAAAAAACAAACTGGTAAAAATGCTGTCCAATTCCATCACCGGTGCCCCATTCAAAAGATCAGACCCACCACATTAAGCTACTGTTCCTGTATTAAATTCTCAGGCTTCTTGCAAAACCGTTTTCCTCTCTCTTCCTTATCCTCCTTCATTATTAACCTCTTCAGATGACTTTATGTAACCCTTAACAGGATATGTCAAAATGGAAGCATTGAAGTGCAACTGTGCAGTGTTTCTAAGGGGACTCATCTGACACAGCTAATCAAGAGTCGTTGGTCCACAGGCTGTGGAAAATTTTAAACCAGTCATTGAGCAGAAGAGAAACACTGTGCTAAAAAGCTGTTTTAAATTATAGTGCATGGTTGGTGGTTGATAAGAAAGGGCTGACTTTCTTTTTCCTAAATAAAAGCTTTTTTTGTGAGGTTACAGTTTTTTTTTTTTTTATTTTTTTATTTTTTGTAACTATTATTGAAGCATACTAAATGCCTTCTTATGTTGTAAAACTTTCTTTAGTAATCAAATCAACTGACCTAACATAGCTGTATTAGTCTGGCTATATGACTAAGCAATCTGAAAAACATAGGCAGTAACCAAAACCACTGTGACCTGATAAGGTAGAGTTCATCAAAACAATTTATCTGGGAAAACAAACACCTGTATCTGGGAGTTCATTTTCTCATATGTATGCCAGGAAGAATGGAATACACAGACGCAAAAATCATAGAGCAAATAGAGGATCTAATCTTTGTGTAACTCTAGAATCTTCCCGACTTGCTAAGCTTTGCAGACATGCCTTGGAAACTAATTATATTGGGCCATTTACAAATGTAGTTGGTGACCATGGGGTAGTGCACTCCTCTGGTACTGGTAAACATTTGTTCTGCTATTAAGAATCATTATCACATTTTGTATTAATAGTAATGATTGCCAAATTTTCAATGACATCAAATCATAAGTGGGAAAATTCAGATATTCAGGAGATTTTTCTTCTTTGTTTGTTTAATACTTGTGACATTTGCTGTTATTTTGGCTTTCAGTTTACAAGGTCAACCCTCCTTGGAAACCTTGTTAATTCCTCCTGAGATGAATGCTTGCAATTTGCAGATTTTCCACTAGAAGGAAAGAATGACTGCTGATTTTGTCAGCTGGGATCATCCTGATAGATTTCCTTCAAATGAGAAAATTGAGAGAAGTAACACTAGGCACACTAGTCCTGCTTTGGAATTCTAAGTCAGAGTGTATTTTTATTTTTATTTTATTTTATTTTATTTATTTTTTATTTTATTTTTGAGATGGAATCTCATTCTGTCACGCAGGCTGGTCTGCAGTGGGGTGATGTCCGCTCACTGCAATCTCTGCCTTCCAGGTTTAAATGATTCTCCTCCCTCAGCCTCCCGAGTAGTTGGAACTACAGGCATGCACCAAAATGCCTGGCTAAGTTTTGTATTTTAGTAGAGACAGGATTTTGTCCTATTGGCCAGGCTGGTCTCGAATTCCTGACCTCAGGTAATCCATCCCCCATCGGCCTCCAAAAGTGCTGAGATTACAGGAGTGAGCCACCACACCCAGCCCAGAATGTATTTTTAAAATCAAGACTCATCTTAAAACTTCTCTAAACATGATTATTATAAACCTATCACCCAACGTATAAAAATGTAGTCTTTAACATTTTTTTAATTGACACGTAGTACGTATTTAAGGGGGACAATTTGATATTTCAGCACATATATAGAGTACAATGATCAAATCAGGGTATTTATCATATCTATCATCTCATGCATTTATCATTTCTTTGTGGCAAAACATTCAAAAGCCTCGTTTCTAGCCATTTTGTAATACACAGTAACTTCCTGCTAACTATCCTCACCCTCCTGTGCAATAAAGTACCTAAACTTTTTACTCCTAATTGTGACTTTGTACCCATTAACCAACTTTTCCCCATCCTCCCATTTCCCTTCCCCTCCCCAGTCTCTGGTAATCACTGTTCTACTCTTTGCTTCTGTATCACTTCTTTTTTTGTTTGTTTTTAGATTCCACACATGAGTGAGATCATGCAGAATTTTTCTGAGTCTAGCTTATTTCACTTAACAGTAATGTCTTCCAAGTTCATTCATTTTCTCACAAATGATAGAACCTCTTTTACGGGTGAATAGTATTCCATCGTGTATATATACAGCATTTTCTTTACCCATTCATCCATTGTTGGACACTTGGGCTGATTCTGTATCTTGGCTATTATAAACAGTACTTCAATAAACATGGAAGTGTACTTATCTCTTTAACATACTCATTTCATTTCCTTTGGATATATACATGGCAGTGGGATTGCTACATCGTAGGATAGTTCTGTTTCCCATACTGTTTTCCATCATGGCGGTACTAATTTACAACTCCATCAATAGTGGGTAAGTGTTCCACATCCTCACCAATGCTTGTGCTTGTTTTCTTTTTTCTTTTTATCTTTTTTTTTGATAAAGCCATTCCAATTGACAGAGGTGATATCTCATTGTCGTTTTGGCTTACATTTTCCTGATGATCAGTAATATTGGTCATTTTTTTAATATACCTACTGGCCATTTCTGTGTCTTCTTTTGAGAAATATCTATTAAGTCTTTTGCCAATTTTAAAATCAGGGTTTTTTTTTTTTTTTTTTTTTTTTTTTTGCTGTTAATTTTCCTTATATGTTGTGGATATTACCCCTTTATCAGATGTATACTTTACAAATACTCCCTTCTATTCTGTAGGTTGTTTCTTTACTCTGTTCTTTTCTCTGCTGTGCAGAAGCTTGTTAGGTTGATGTAATTAATTTGTCTATTTTTGGTATATTGTTGTCTGTGCTTTTGAGATCTAATCTGAAAAATCTTTGACCAACCTAGTGTTGTAAAGCATTTCTCCTATGCTTTCTTCTAATAGTTTTGCAGTTTGGATTTTACATTTAAGTCTTTAATTCATTTTGAGTTGATTTTTGTATATGGTGAGAAATAAGGATCTAGCCTCGTTCTTCTGCATGGGCATATTCATCTTTCCCTTCACCACTTATTGATGAGACTGTCCTTTCTCCAATGTGTGTTCTTGAAACTTGTGTTGAAAATCAGTTGGCTGTAGGTGCATGAATTTATTTCTGAACTCTGTGTTCTGTTTCATTGGTCTATGTGTCTGTTTCTATGCCAGGACTATGATCATATTCTTCAAGTTACTAAAGCTTTGAAGTATATTTTGAAACCAGGCGGGGAGATGTTTCTAGTTTTGTTCTTTTTGCTCAGGTTTCATTTGGTTATTCAGTCTTTTCTTGTTCCATATGAATTTTAGGATTGTTTTTTCTATTTCTGTGAATAATGTTATCGGTATTTTGACAGAAATTATGTTAAATCTGCAGATTACTTTGGGTAGTATGGCCCTTTAAACAATATTAATTCTCTAATCCATGAATAGAACATATCTTTCCATTCATTTGTGTCTTCTTCAAGTTTCTTAGATAATGTTTTATAGTTTCCAATGTAAAGATCTTTTGCTTTCTTGGTTAATTTTATTTCTGGATATCAGTATTTTGTTTTTCTGTTTTGTTTGTTTGTTTGTTTGTTTGCTATTGTAAATAAAATTGCTTTCTTGATTTCGCTTTCAAATAGTTCACTATTAGTGTATACAAACACAGCTAATTTTTGTATGTTGAGTTTGTATTCTGCAACTTTACTGAATTTGCTTATTAATTCAAACAGTTTTTGTTGGATCTTTAGGGTATTCTATATATAGAATCATGTTATCTAGAAACAGGGACAATTTGACTTCCTCCTTTCAAGTTTAAATGACTTTTATATTTTTTTCTTGCCTAAGTGCTCTGGCTATCACTTGCAGTATCGTGCTGAGTAGGAGTAGGAAAGGTGGGCATCCTTTTCTCATTCTAGTTTTTACAAGAAAAGCTTTCAGCTTTCCTCACTCAGTATGACATTAGCTGTAGGTTTGTTATATATCACTTTTCTTGTGTTGATATGTACTTTCTATACCTAACTTATTGCGAGTTTATATCATGAATGGATATTGAATTTTGTTAAATAATTTTCTGTGTCTATTGAAATATTCATATGGCTTTTGTCTTTCTGTGGTGTATCACCATTTATTCATTTGTGTATGTTAAGCCATCCTTGTATTCCTCAGAGGAATCACACTTGATCATGGGGAATCATCTTTTTAATGTGCTGTTGAATTCAGTTTGTTAATATATTGTTTAGAATTTTTCATCTATATTCATCAGGGATATTGGCCTGTAATTTTATTTTTATTATTGTATCCTTGCCTGGTTTTGAAACCAGTGTAATGTTGGTCTCATAAAATGAGTTTGGAAGCACCCCCTCCTCTTTAGTTTTCTATAATAATTTGAAGAGTATCAATATTAGTTATTTAATGTTTGATAGAATTCAGCAGTGAAGCCATCAGGTCCTGAGCTTCTTTGATGAAAGACATTTTACTACTAATTTAATTTTCTTCTTCTTATTGATCTGTTCTGATGTTCTATTTGTTCATAATTTAATATATATAGGTTGTATGTATACAGGCTTTATTTGTTTCTTCTATTTTCTCAAATGTATTGGCGTATGGCTGTTCATAGTAGTCTCTTATGATCCTTTGCATTTCTGTGGTATCAGTTGTTAGGTCTCCTTTTTCATCTATGATTGTATTTATTTGAGTCTTCTCTCTTTACAAATGTTGTCTTTTTTACTCAAATAGTCTTCCTGTCAGATAAGAACTGATTAAAACCATTAATTTAACAGCTTTAAGTACCTTTACAATTAGAATTAAAGTTTGAAAAACATAAGCAATGTATACCTAAAAACTAATACATACAATTCTGAATACATTTAATGAGTTTAAACATTTTTCTAACCATTATACTCTCTAGGTTATAAATAGAAAACTCTACTTGAAACCTAGAGAACATTTCCATCCGTCAGGGTCTGAAAGAAAAAAGAACCCTAGAAAGCAAAAACACATAAACTTTTAGGTAAACTTTGACACTTCAGTGATTTAGAGTAACCTTTGGACCAAAGGCCTGAAGTGGCAGCTTTAGAGTCTTTAAACTTGGGTGGCTTCATCTAGCCTTCAAATCCTCCTGATATTTTATCCAAAATAAGATACTGGTTAGTGTTCTGAACATTTAAAACCTCTTTTGCTTATCTGGCACATTGTATCAGGATTTATTTCTTATGAAATAAAGTAGAATTACATACACTAAATAACATAGAATTGCTTAGTATTGTATATAGTTGACTATTCCAAATGAGTTTACCTCGCTTAAAAGAGGAAAATGAAAACACATTCTGTACACATATCTGCAGACTTCATGAGTGTCCTTTGTTTCCAACCAGTATAGAAAAATGTATTTTTAATTTATTGCCTTAAATAATCTTTAAATAGCATTTATTCAGCATCCAGTGCTGCAAAACTGTCTTTTTTAACCTTAACATTTTAGTAAAATGGATTTAAAGAGAGATTTTTGAAAATTTCAGAAAAACGGGAATTCCTTCACATCTGTGACATGTTGCCAACTGAAATTAAAAGAGCAAGAAATAACAGTACAAAAACAGTAGGCTTGTGTATAAAAACCTTTCTATATTTTGAAATTATTTTAAATTAAGTATTTTCTTTAGGAAGCAGTTCTATTATTTTAGTTTTTGTTTTGACTTTTCTTTGTGAATAAGGAAAGTATAGCAAGATTGTAAGATTTCCTGTTCTTAGTTCAGACAATTAGACTCCAAACCAATTATCAGCACACAATGTCCATATTAATATCCAATTCTTATAGTTAGGGAAGGGGACCTAGTGTACATATAAGTGTGTGAGAGGAAGGGATTTTATCCCCTCAGCAGGGAGAGAATGTAGGTCTCTGACTCTGGAACAAATACAGTCATGGTAGACCAAATGCTGTTTCATAAAGACTATTTCATAAGGCTTCATCTTAATAGGAATGTGTGGGGTGAGAAAAAAAAAGGGAGTATGCTCCTATGACATATCCATCTTTGGAAGATGTACACAATAACACAAGGCAGGAATATTTTAATGGAATATCCTTCTTTGATTCATTCATTCATTTATTCATTTCTCCATTTACCAGGCATTATGCAAATGATACAAAAGAGAATAAAATACTGCCTTATCCTCAAAGCCATTATAGTAATCTAAAAAACAAATTATACTGAGTTAAATGAACTATTAAAATTCAATATAATCACAATAAATTCTAAAACAGTAATGTTTTTATCCTCTGCCCTATAGCTTAAAACTGATCTCCATATGTTTCAGACTGAATATTTATTTAAATAATTGTTAAGTGAGTCACTGGGTGACTTATCCACATGTCAAAATAAAATAGCAAAATCCATTGAAGAAGGAGTTATAATTAATTTATCCAGACTCTTAATTCACTTCTAGTTAATCCAGACTATTTGCCTATGAGACAGTAACACTAACATCTTATTGTTAATTAACAACCAAACTCCTTCTCAAAAACATTATAAAATATCCCCAGGGTAAAATAATTCAATATACTAGCTGACCTTCAGTTTCTAAAGGTGACGTATTTAATGCAATATATAATTTTAGCCATTCATTTAACTATATGCATATCATGGCATTCATTAAATACAATAGTAGATACAAAGATCAATAAAATATCATTTCTTCAACCAGTAAGCTTACTTAGTGAAATGTCTTATAAAACTTGAGTAATAATTGAGCCCCTTTAAAAATGTACATATTTTTGAGAATATATTCATGTATCCCTAGAGTTCTAGACATCCCAGGATGACGGAAAGTAAAGTCCTTAATATAATACATTAGAAGGGGCTCACCCAGTCCCTACTGATTGTTATGGAGGATCCCAGAGAATCTATGAACTCCAATTTTCTTCTATGTAAAACGAAGCTACTAAGATCTACTTAATGCCACCTCCAGATACTCATTTGATCCTCAAATAAACATTATGTGATGTTATACCCATTTAACAGATGTAGCACTTTAGGTACAGAGAATTTAAATGAGGTTCACAGTTACACAGGTGATGAGTGGGAAAAAAAGGCTGTTGTATCTTGCCACTAACTACTAAAGTACCGAAAACAAATTCTTCTTAAAGTATAAAATGGAATTACTTTGTGAAGCATTATATTATCATTCATTATTTTATCCTTGCTCCAGCTATCATTGGCATTTCATTTTGGAGAAAGACTTACGTTTAATTCCTTTTATGAATGTGATTCTATTTGATTCATACACCATACTAGTTAGGCGAAACTGCTGTAACAAGAGATCCCAGAATAAAGTGACCAAAAAAGTTAGGTTATTTCTCTCTCAAATTGTAGTTCAGAGGGAAATGGGCCAAGGCCATAGAGGCAGATTCACCATCCTCAGCATGTAGCCTCCACCTCAGGTCTAAGCTTCCTCTGTCTCAGCTACAGGAAGGGGAAAGGGCCAAGAGGGTTATATGGCCAATTATTTTAAGGTAAAATTGAAGAATGTCATACATCATTTTTACTCAAATTCCATTGGTAAAAATTGGGAAAAAACTTTCACCACAGCAAGGTACAAAAAGGCTAGAAAATATAGTTTTTTCCACACTGGTCTTTGCCAGTGTAGATACAACCCTTATAATGAAAGAAAGGGACAGTGGACATTAGAAGTGTCTATCTATGATCATTCAATGATAATGTAATTATTAAATGCCTCCTAGATATATGTATTAAACTACATTCTTTGAAAGTTTATAAAATAGTATGGCAATAAACTGTTGTAGGTTCTGTTTTGTTTGGCAAGAATTATGGTTTTAATATTAAGAAATGAATGCTGCTTTATCCTATTTTAATCTAATATTACAAAGTCAGGAAGTGAAAATCTCAGACATAGCCCATAAATAACATTAGACCATAATGTTGATTTTTCTGCACAATGAACTGAAGATCCTAACAGGGAGTGAACATTTATTGGAATACTGAAGTCTTCTGGGATATATTAATGGAGATAAATATAGATTTAAATTGTTTCTAATAGGTGTATGCTGATCAAACATTCCTAATGCCAGAGACAAGCATGTGCTTTCCAGCAGGATGTGCAGGAAGTGCTCCCCTTCCTTGGCACTTGCTCCTTCAGCACTGTCCCTGTGTGCTGCATGTCTGAGCAGATGGCTCCTGCTGCTCTCCACATAACTATTTGCTAATCTTACGGGCTAGAGCTCATTTCTAGTAAGTGCAGTCGCTTCAGGGTTTAGAAACCTGAAAGACTGTAGAATTTTATAGAATTTATGTCAATTGATAGGTCATTGTATGCTGGTGGGAATTTTAGAATATATTATAATATTTATTCACATTTGAAAGAATTCAGAGTGTCATTTTCACTGCTCAGTCTAAAATGGTATATTCTGGCTTCTTTGTGGCTCATGCCAAAATCAATGCCATGATACCAGTATTTGACTTCTGTTAAAAGCCTAAGGTAAAAAGGCAACAATGATTACAATTATTTTTTGCCTCTTTTCTAAAGGTATTTATCTTATCTCTCAAGTTCTTTCTGATACCTGGGCTGTGCACTAGAAACCTGAGCAAAAATTTGAACGTTATTTTATTTGTGTGATTATCTGATTTATATCTTACATCATAATATTTGGTTTTAGAAATTCTTGGAGGGGATGAATTATACAGTGTGGCAATCTATAGCACTAAATAAATTAGATGTTTGCCCGATAAATTGAGACAAGTGGAAAAAATACTAATTAAATAAAAAGTTTCCCTGAATTCTCACTTCCCTCAATCAACTAAATGTGTGACCTTGGGAATTTGTTTATCTATTGAACTTTATTTCCTATTCTGTTTAAAAGGAATTATGGCAAGTATCTTGATTATCTCAAGGCATAATTTAGATAATCAACTGAAATAATGTACGTTTATTGGCTTTAAATTATACGAATTTACTGAGTGAATATTATCTGTCAGGAGTTGTGCTCATCAAGTTTTAAATTTTTGACTTGCAAATACCTTTGGCATATTTACCACGCCATATCCTAAAAAATATTAGTTATATATTGATAGATATTATTGTTAAAATGTTCTATGTTCAAATAAGTTTGAAAAATTATGTTAAATCATTAAAGAAGTTCCTTGTAATCAATTCTTCCCAGAGCTGCCAATATATTCATTTGCATAGGGAGCCTCCAAGGTAATATTCTCTCTTCATATTTTAAGAATCACCTCTTAGGACTATTGTTCTCTGGGACAATTTTAGAAAAATCATGTTTTATCAACTCAAAATAATTTACATAAAACATAATCCATCTTGGGAAAATCTTGTGTGAGATGGAAGTGAATTGAAGGTTAGAATTAAATACATTTATCCTCCAACCTACTCACATATTATACCTACTTTCATTATATACTTTTTAAAAAATTTTTTCCTAATTTCAATTCTGATTAAAAAATAATTATCTCATTTAATTTCTGTATTATTTTCTTATCATTCTTTTCTCTTTTTCATTTTTTCCTGTTGGGAATTTAGAGCTAAAAATGCTCTCTCTGAAAAATTAATCTTCTCCTTCCTTATCAAAAACCCCTCGACATCTTTCCCATAAAATAATCGTCAGAAGGAGAGAAAACTATGTATCATATCAGGAAGCTCTCAAGTCATAGAAAATGAAGAATAATGTAGCCATCAAAAATTTGGATCATAGCGATCTGGTGATAAACTACAGAGCAACATTTTGGATTGCCACAAATTCAATTCTTTTAGGCAAGTATGAAATCAGAAGAAAGCTACATGCGTTGCTGAGCAAAAACCTATGTCCTCCAATATATTGCCAAGGACACAGAATGCACCTGGAGAATACCATGGAACTGAAGCCAAATCATACCTGCTAGGTTCCCACTCCTGTACTGATCTAACAAAGACTATTCCAATGGGCTTAGAAAATAGAAATCACAGCAGGGAAATAAAAGCTTATCTCAGGGTAACTATAATGTATTCTGGAATGAGACAACCATAATCTCTCAAAGTGTAGACTGAAAGTGATCTGACAATTTTTGTTGAACGCCAAAGAGACTTTCCACAGCACCTTATAAGTTGGCCAACATCTCTAAGTTGAAGTCACCACAAAAGCAGTGAAAATAATCTTTTTCCAGGCTTAGATATACAAGTAATGCTGTCAAATCCTCTTCTCTCTTGCAAAAGGTTAGCAGGGAAAAATAGATGCAATTACACAGTTCCCTGACAAACTGCTTTCAAATTTCCCTTCTAACTCAGCTCAAGATTTCACAATACCTAAATTTATATAAATGTAGGACTGCAATAGTGACTTTTTAACAGACAAAACAAATAGTCGCTTGTTAATTCTTACCTTTGACTTTTCATGGCATTTGGTATTGCTAAATTTCTCCCTACTTTGTAAAATATCTTCCCCTATACACTTCCCTAAAATTTATTTCCCCGCCCCTCTCTCTTTAATATTTTTTCCTTTGTTTTCTTGTTTGCTCCTCAGATGCAGAGAGTTTAATTATATTCCTCATTATCCATATATTTCACATTTATTTTATTTTAAAGGATATCTCTATTTTGCATGTACTCATACTCACATGCAGGTTAACAGTCATTTATTGTTTTGTATATTTTTATCCATATTTCCCATTCTCATTCTCCTTAGTTCCCACAGGTAAATGTTCTAATGTCTTTGATATGTTTCATTGACTTTGTATATATCCTTCTAAATTACGAACTTTGACTTATGTTTTTTTATTTAGCTGGTATTTCATTAGAGATCAAGCACTTGACTTCTTTTTTTTTTTTTCCTTCCCACTAGGTATTTAAGATCTATAAATGTCGCTTTTGTACATTTAATTAGTTCCTTCTAACGACTACATGGGATTCCATAGAATACCTTCCAGTTTTTGTGAGGTTTTGCTACAATAACAAACATCACGTGGATTCTAGTGACTTACAAAAACAAAAGTTTCGGTTAGAGGTGGTGGCTTATGCCTATTATCCCAGCACTTTATGAGGCCGGGGCAGGCAGATCACTTGAGTCCTGGAATTTGAGACCAGCCTGAACAACATGGCAAAATCCTATCTCTACAAAAAACATAAAATCTAGCCAGGTGTGGTGGTGTGTGCCTGTCATTCCAGATACTCAGGAGGCTGAGGTGGGAGGATTGCTTGATCCTGGGAGGCAGAGGCTACAGTGAGCCATGACTGTGCTACTGCACAGGGTAACAGAGTGAGACACTATCTCAACAAACAAACAAACAAACAAACAAACAAAATTTTATTTCTTACTTACTTTACAAGTTGTTCGTGTCTCTGTTCTGTCTCTTCTTCATACTGGCATCTAGGCTTAGGAAAGAGCTTCCATCTAGGATATAGTCATTCTTGTGACAAAAGAAAAACAGACTCAGAGGAACCATGCTGCATTTCTTACAGCTTCTGCTTAGAAAGGGTACATGTCATTTACTCATATTTCAATGGCATGGTAAGTCAAATTTCCATGAGTGACAAGAAGTGGGTTGAAAATACAATCCTCTCACAGTATAGGCTCAATATGGAGGATCTTATAAGAAGTATTTTGGCTACGGTGGGATGATAAAGCATCCGTCTATCACACATACTATGGGCTTACTACACTTTTATTCATTTCCCCATATATAAGTCTTTAGTTTGTCTCTGACTCTCCACTTTCACAAATTATAATTGGTAAATATCCCCTACTTGCCCCATAAGTATCATATGAGCATTTCTCTGGAAAATAAACTCAGAAATGGAATTACTGAGTTACGGAGTAAATACATGATGGAACTAAGTAGAAACTAATTGCTTCAAGGAGACCACAAAGGCCCTACTTCACTATCAGCACACAAAAACACCCGATTTCCTATATGACCACCATCAGTAGTCAACATCCAACTTTCTAATTTTTGAAAATCTGATGAATTAAGAATAATAATTCATCATTATGATGTGTATGTTTCCTATTACCTGTGATTTTTAAATACTTATTAATATAAAGTTTTTTGCTTCTTACATTTTAAATGTTCTTTAGCTCATTCTCCACACACCAGTGTCTAAGTAATTTTATTGGCTTCCCAGATTTTATCCTTGACACTTTTTATTTCATCTGCTGCATGATATCTCTAGAGGTTCTCATTGAACTCCTGTATCTTCAACAACCACGTATGTATAAATAGCTCTCATTTATCTCGTTCTTTCACTCCCAACTGTTTTCAATCACCTTATGCATAGTTTGTAGAACACTAATTGGCCACTCTAATACAATTTTTTTTTTAACTATGGTAGCTCTCTGGGGATGATTTTTTCCTTGGGTATTAGTAGTAAAGTTACTTCATAAAACCTATTGCTGATCATATAATTATACTGCATTAATAATATTAATGGTTGTCCACTTTAGTAAGGAAAAATATCAAGCTCCTTGGCATAGTGGATATAAACTACATGATCTAGTGACACCTGTCTTAGGAGTTTCTTCTCTGGGCATTGCCTAACATACATCCCACAACCCAGGAATATGAATTACTTGACATAACCTAAACCAGGGGACAGCATACTATGGTTTACTAGCCAAATCCTGCCAGTCACCAGTAAATAAAACCTTATTAGAACACAACTACGCCCATTTAATTATGGGTTATAATGCAGCCAACAAATATATGAAAAAAAAAACTCATCATCACTCGTCATTAGAGAAATGTAAATCAAAACCACAATGAGATACCATCTCAGGCCAGTTAGAATGGTGATTATTAAAAAGTCAGGAAACAACAGATGCTGGAGAGGATGTGGAAAAATAGGGACACTTTTACACTGTTGGTGGGAGTGTAAATTAGTTCAACCCTTGTGAAAGACAGTGTGGCAATTCCTCAAGGATCTAGGACCAGATATACAATTTGACCCAGCAATCCCATTACTAGGGATATACCCAAAGGATTATAAGTCATTCTACTATAAAGACACATGCACACATATGTTTATTGCAGCATTATTTATGATAGCAAAGACTTGGAACCAACCCAAATGTGCATCAGTGATAGACTAGATAAAGAAAATGTCGCACATATACACCATGAAATACTATGCAGCCATAAAAAATAATGCTCTTTGCAGGGACATGGATGAAGCTGGAAGCCATCATTCTCTGCAAACTAACACAGGAACAGAAAACCAAACACCACATGTTCTCACTCATAAGTGGGAGCTGAACAATGAGAACACCTGGACACAGGGAGGGGAACATCACACACAAGAGACTGTTGTGGGGTGAGGCGGCAAGGGGAGGGAGACCATTAGGACAAATACTTAATACATGCAGGACTTAAAACCTAGAAGACGGGTTGATAGGTTCAGCAAACCACCATTGCACATGTACACCTATGTAACAAACCTGCACGTTCAGCACATGTATCCCAGAACTCAACGTAAAAAACAAAATTAAAAGGAAGCAATTAAACTAAAAAAATTATGCATTGTATACAGCTGCTTGCACGCCACAGCAGTAGAGTTGAACAGTTGCAACAGATGCTATATGGCCCAGAACACTTAAAATATTTATCTGTATCTTTTAAAAAATTGTTTGCCAACTGCTGTCCTAAACCACTCCATGTTCTTCTACCCCTCAGTGGTTTTTATATACTATTTCTCCTACCTTATATGCCCTTTACTATCTTTTGAATTTTGTTAATTCCTACCTATAATCTAAATGTCAAATTCTCAGTCAGCCTTTCTCAGTTGAAGGCTCTCTTTCATAGAATTTAGTACTTTTCTTTATTACTAAAAACTATTCATCTCATTTACAGGTCTGTCTGTTTTCACTTCTACATTCTGTGCTTTGTTTAAGTTTTATCAGTGTAAAACAGGACAGGTTTAAATATATGTTACATGAACGAATGAAAATGGCAGCTTCTAGAAATAGTTTACTTTGTTGTTGGTTCAAGAAAGAACTCAGTCTCACTGATTTTCCATGTTTCCTGATTCTACATGTGTGATAAATGTTAAGAAAGATTCATAAAGGATATGCTATGTTCAGTGCACTTTTCCATGGTGATCTTGTTGAGAATAAGGGAAAAATTAGACTGCTGAAATGTCTAAATTTTATGAGTCAGGGAGCAGGAAAGGAGGAATCTCAACAGAGAGGAAGCCCAAATCTCCGCAACATATTATTTTAGTCACAGGTGGTTACACATAGAAGTTATAAGATGGAAATAAAACGTATAATACAAAAGGAAATATTAGAAAGCTAGTCAGAGTTCTCCAGTAAAGCAGAATAGAACAATATGTGTGTGATGTGGCTTGGCTGTGTCCCCACCCAAAATCTCATCTTGAATCATAATCCCCATAAGCACATGTGAAGGGTGGGATCAGGTGGAGGTAATTGGATCATGGGAGCGGTTTTCCCCATGCTGTTCTCCTGATAGTGAGTGAGTCTCATGAGATCTGATGGTTTTATAAGCATCAGGCATTTTCCCTGCTTGCACTCACTCCTTCCGGCTGCCCTGTGAAGAAGGTGCCTGCTTCTCCTTTGCCTTCTGCCATAAAGCCATAATTGTAAGTTCCCTGAGGCCTCCGCAGCAATGCAGAACTGTGAGTCAAATAAACCTCTTTCCTTTATAAATCACCCAATCTCAGGTATTTCTTCATAGCAGCATGAAAACAGACTAATACAGCGTGCATGTGTGTATATGTTTGTGCGTATGTATATGTGTGTGTGTTTGTGTCTGTGTGTGCATGTATGTGCTTATTGTATGGATAGAAAAACAGAGATTTATTATAAGGAATTAGCTCATATGATTATAGAAGACGATAAGCCCAAAATCTGCATGTGGACCAACAGACTGGAGAATCAAGAGAACCAATGTTCCAGTTTGGATCAGAAGGTTTGCAGGCTAGTGTGGAACCAGAAAGAGCTGATGTGTCAGATGAAGTCTACAGGCAGTCTGCTGAAGATTTCTTTCTTGCCCTTTCTTTAGTAGAACCAGATGACTGGCTTAGGAGAGGCCTGTTGTTTGATTCTATCAAAGCCTTCAACTTATTGATGAACAATCCGCTTTATTCAAAATCTACCAATCTAAATGTCAATGCCATCCAAAAGAGTCTCACAGAAACACCAATAATTGTGTGTGTATACACACACACACACACACACACACACACACACACACACATATATATATATATAACATATATATATATATATATATAACATATATATATATATATATATATATATATAACATATATATATATATATTTTGAGACAAGATCTCACTCAGTCACCCAGACTGGAGTACAGTGGTTCAGTCTCGGTTCTCCGCAACATCTGACTCAAGGCCCAAGTGATTCTCCTGCCTCAGCCTCCTGAGTAGCTGGGATTACAAGCACAGTCCACTACTGCCTGGCTGATTTTTGTATTTTCAATAGAGATGGGGTTTCACTATGTTAGCCAGGCTGGTCTTGAACTCCTGACCTCAAATGATCCACCCGCCCTGGCCTCCCAAAGTGCTGGGATTACAGGCGTGAGCCACTGCATCCAGCCTCAGAATGATATTTGAGCAAATAGGTGGGCACACTATGGCCCAGCCAAATGGGCACATAAAATTACCCATCACACTAGTATACCCATACTAATATGAGACAAAATAGACTTCACAAAAAAGAAGTTTTGCCAAAGGTAAAGAGTATGGCTTCATAATGATAAAAGAATGAGTTTATCAAATTTAACAATCCAAAACATATATGAACCTAATGAAAGGGCTTCAGAATACATTAAGAAAAAAATGTAAAGAATATCAGTACAGAATATCAAAATCTGAAATAATGATTGGTTATTTTAACAGTCATCTCTTATTGTTTTATAATACAAATAAACCAATAATTAATAAAGATATGAATAATTTTTAAGAACCCTGGCCCATCACCTTGACCTAGTAACAGTTTTGACCTAACACAATCAGTCAACTACAGAATACAATGATCTACATGAAGAAATGAAGAGCACAGGAAATGGTAAACATGCAAATAAATAAATAAACAACAGTTTTCTCATTTTTATTTTTTTAGAAAAGAAAATCAATTATTTAAGCAAAAACAATATACTGTGGGTTTATAACATATTTACAAGAAGTACAAGTAGAATGTTTGTAAAAATGGTAGAAAGAGTAGGAAAGAGAAAATGAAAGAATAAACTTGTAAGGTTCTTGCATCATCTATGAGATCATGCAGTGTTATTTGAAGTTATATTATAATTGAAAGATGTTAATCTCATAAATATTAGAGCAACTATAAAATAATGATATTGCATTTAGCCAATAGTATAAATAAAATGGAATACTACAATTAACTCAATAAATACAAATATAGATAGGAAATGAACTTAGAATCTGTACATTTTTAAATAGCAAATGGATAGATTTAAATTTAATCAATCACATTCATAATCACATTAAATATACCAGGTCTAAACATTTAATTAGAAAACAAAATTTGATTTTTTGGATTAAAAATATATATCCTTTCTTAAAAATGACTAATTATAAAGACATAAATATGTTGAAAGTAAATGAATGCAAACAATTACTATATGCAAATAGTAAGAGAAAGAAGGTGAATTTAATATTAAGCAAAGTAGACTTAAAATGAAGGAATATTAGAGATGAAGGGGAATATTATTTTGGATAATGATAAATGGTCTAATTTGTAAAGAATACTTAACAATCCTGATTGCATATATACTCAATAACAGAGGTTCTAAATGCACGAAGCAAAAACTGACAAAACTAAAATGAAAAACAGGTAAATTTATAATTATTGATGGAGATTTTTAACATCCCTGTCTTAGTAATGGATGGAAAAAATAAATAAAATGATTTGTATCAAAAGTCAATAGTAGAAAGATATTTGGAAAAGCACAAATAATTGGATGTTAAAAAAACCTTGTAAACCAAAACTGAAATCAAGAAAGCAATTTTATTTACATATCCTCAAAAAGAATGAAATAACTATGAATAAATTTAACAAAAGAAATGAAGAAATTATACTCTTGAAAGTCATGAAACATTTTTGAGAAAATAAAAGTCCAAAATAAATGGAAAGACATACTATGTACATGAATTGGAAGACTTATTATATAACAAGATATCACAAAACAATATACAAATTAGCTGAAATTTCTGTCAAAATCCTAGTTGACTTATTTGTAGCAATTGACAAACTGATTCTAAATTTTATATAAAAATTCAAGGGACCCAGAATAGTGAACACAATCTTGAAAAAGATCAAATTTGAAGGCCTTACAAGTCCTGATTTCTAAACTGACTGTGAAGCTACAATTGTCAAAACAATGTGGTACTGGCATAAAGACAGATTTATAGACCAAAGGAGTAGTACAGACAGCCCAGAAATAAACCCTCACATATAGTATTACCGAATGACTTTGGACAAGGATATCAAGAACATCCAGGAAAACTGTATACCTATATGCAAAAAAAGCGAAGCTGGACATTTAGAAAACATCATATGCAAATATTAACTCAAAATGGATCAAAGACTCAAATGTAAGAGAAAAACAATATAACACCTAGAGGAAAACATTGAGATAAATCTTTCTGGTCTCATTTTTGGTAATAATTGTTAGATATGACCAAAATTATGAGCAGCAAAAGAAAACACAGATCAACTGAACATCATCAAACTATAACGTCTGTGCTTCAAAGACATCATGAAAACCTACAGAATAGAAAACATATTTAAAAATCACATGACTAGCGATGGACTTGGATTCACAATATATATCACACTCTTACAACTCTATAATAAAAAACAATCTCAATTCAAAAATGAGCAAAATATCTGAATCAACATTTCTCTAAAAAAGATATACAAGTGGCCAATAAGCACACATAATTGTTTGACATTATTCATTGGGAAATGTAAATCAAAACCACAAATATAGCACTTTACATACAGTTGGATGGCTAGAATCAAAAATTCTAAATAACAAGTGTTGGCAAGGCTACAGAGAAATTGGAAACTTCACATACCACCGGTGGAAGTGTAAAATAATGCAGCCCTTTTGGGAAACAGTCTGACAGTTCCTTAAACATAATGTTAGCATATGATCTGTGAACTTCACTCCTAGGTATTTACCCAAGAGAAATGAATACATACGTAAGCACAAAAACATGTACACAAATGGACATAGCAGCATTATTCATAATGGCCAAAAAGTAGAAACAACCCAAATGCCCACCAACTGTCCAATGAATACATAAAATGCAGCATATTCATAGAATGGAATACCATTTGGCAATGGAAAGAAGCCAGTTATACAGCTACCACATAGATTGGCCTTGAAACCATTATGCTTAGTAAAATAAGCCAATCAAAAGGGGCCACATATTTAGCACATGGTTCAATTTATACTAAATGTCTATAATAGATAAACCTATATAGACAGAAAGTAGACTAGTGGTTGCTTAGGACTGGGAATGGGGATTAAGGGGTAAGTGCTAAAGAGTGTGGGATTGTGCTTTGGATAATAAAAATATTCTAAAATTGGTTCTGGTGAGAGATGCATAACTCTATTAAAAGACATTGAACTGTAAATTATAAATTTGTAAGGTGTATGGCATGGGAATTATATCTCAATAAAGCTACCAAAAATACTCATAAATCACCTAGGGCTTAAGAAGAAATCACCAGGAAAATCTTTAAATATCTTGGACTTTATGTAAATGTAATAAGTTATATTTGTTTTCTATATATTTTTTGAATTACAGTTACAGCAGATTTTGGAGGGTAAATTATAGCTAAAATATTTATGGTAGAAAAGAAAAACAGTTCAAAATCAATCATCTAATAATCTTCCAATTAGGAAGCTGGAAAAAGAAGTGAAAATTACATCAAAATGTATATAATGGAAATATTAATAAGAATATAAATTAGCAAAATAGAAAATATACAGCCATGAATAAAAGCCAAAATTATTTTTTTAGAAAAAATACTGTAATTGATTATCCTTTTGCTGAACTGATTAATAAAAAGATAAAACATGTAACTCATATCAAAATTAAGGAGGGGAGATTACTACAGATCCTAATGTCAGTATAATGAAGATGAAGGTAATTAAAACTCTTCCCACAGACAAAAACATTTTAAACCAACCATGACTGCACCCATGATTTCTACGAAACCTTTAAGATAGAAATATCAGTCTTACACAATGTCTTTCAGTAAATAGAGAAAGAAGGAATACTTCTCAACTGATTTTTTAGGAGGCAAGTATTATGATATCAAATTTGACAAAGACAACAACAGCACAAGAAAAGAAAACTACAGGTCACTTATGAATATTTATTCAAAATTTTTTAAAAATTTAGGAAATTCAATCCAACAATGTGTAAAAAGAACAACACAACATAATGAATTCGGGTTTACTTCATAAATGCAAAGTTGCTTTAAAATGAGAAAAATTGTATCAGGATGATGCTGGCCTCATAAAATGAGGTAGGGAGGATTCCGTCTTTTTCTATTGATTGAAATCGTTTCAGAAGGAATGGTATCAGCTCCTCTTTGTACCTCTGGTAGAATTCGACTGTGAATCCGTCTGGCCTGGACTTTCTTTGGTTGGTAGGCTATTAATTATTGCCTCAATTTCAGAGCCTATTATTGGTCTATTCAGGGATTCAACTTCTTCCTGGTTTAGTTTTGGGAGGGTTATGTGTCCAGGAATTTATGCATTTCTTCTAGATTTTCTAGTTTATTTGAATAGAGGTGTTTATAGCATTCTCTGATGGTAGTTTGTATTTCTGTGGGATTGGTGGTGATATCCCCTTTATCCTTTTTTATTGCATCTATTTGAATCTTCTCTCTTTTCTTCTTTATCAGTCTTGCTAGCAGTCAATTTTGTTGCTCTTTTCAAAAAACCAGCTCCTTGATTCATTGATTTTTTTAAGGGTTTTTTGTGTCTCTATCTCCTCCAGTTCTGCTCTGAAACCACAATGAGATACCATCTCATACCAGTTAGAATGGCGATCATTAAAAAGTCAGGAAACAACAGGTACTGGAGAGGATGTGGAGAAATAGGAACACTTTTACACTGTTGGTGGGAGTGTAAATTAGTTCAACCATTGTGGAAGACAGTGTGGCAATTCCTCAGGGATCTAGAACTAGCAACACCATTTGGCCCAGAGATCCCATTACTGGATATATACCCAAGGGATTATAAAGCATGCTGCTACAAAGACACATGCACACTTATGTTTGTTGCTGCACTATTCACAATAACAAGACTTGGAACCAACAAAATGTCCATCAATGACAGGCTGGATTAAGAAAATATGGCACATATACACCATGGAATACTATGCAGCCATAAAAAAGGAGGAGTTCATGTCCTTTGTAGGGACATGGATGAAGCTGGAAACCATCACTCTCAGCAAACTGTCACAAGGACAGAAAAACACCACATGTTCTCACTCATATGTGGGAATTGAACAATGAGAACACTTGGACACAGGGTGGGGAACATCACTCACCGGCGCCTGTCATGGGGTGGGGAGAGGGAGGAGGGATAGCATTAGGAGATATACCTAATGTAAATGACCAGTTAATGTGTGCAGCACACCAACATGGCACATGTATACACATGTAACAAACCTGCACGTTGTGCACTTATTGAACTTAAAGTATAATTTAAAAAAATAAAAATAAAATTAGAAAAATTGATTAAAAATTTGAACATAATAATAGAGGAAAGCCATGTAGTCTTTTCAGTAGATACCAAAAAAAACCATTTGATAAAAGTTAAAATGCAAACATGTTGAAAGCACTCTGCAAAACAAAAATTGAAGAAAATCTTCCCAACCTGATAAATGTTACCTAGTATGTATACAAAATAGCTAAGAAGAGAGACACAAAAGAGTACAGACTATATGGCTTCATTTTCATGAAGGTTTTCACTGGGAAAAAATTATTTATGGTATTGAAAATCAGAGCAGCAGTGATCGAATGACAACTTTCTGGATTGGGCACTGTTCTATATCTTGTTTGGAGGTGTTGTTTATAGAAGGCACCCATTTGTCAAAGCTCATTGAACATTTTATTTAAAGTCTGTTCCTTTCCTTATATGTAAATTGTACATCAATAATTTTAAAACTCATAATTCCATGATGGATGTGTCTAAGCAGAACCTTGCAGATTTGGTATGTAGATAAAGATAATACGTTTATGGAGGAGGAAACACGATAAATCAGTTAGAAACCTTAATTAGCAAGTGCTTCAAAAATAACAGTCAGGTAAAATAGGAAAATCAGGTGCTGCTTGTGAAGAATTTTTAAAAACATATTCTAAACTGAAGTTTGGAAATGATACTGCATAGATGAATGGACTTATCCAAGGCAAGGAAGGGATCAATGATAGTTGGATTTGGAAAAGTTTATATTATTAAGTAAAAAATTCAAGTAGCAAGCCAGTTTGAATAACAATACCGGAATATTTGAACAATAAGTTAAGGGCCTATGTTGGAAGCAGCAATAGAAAATAACGGGGAATTAGTGAGGAGAAAGATTGATACAGCATATAAGTAATGATTCTTAGACACTAATGTATTATTAAGAGGAAAAGAGGAACAGGTACATATAGGCCCAAGGCAGCAGAGTGGCAAAATTGTATAGAATTCTGTCAGTCGGGCAGCTTCATTTTTTACACCAGGAACCCTGATTTTCCCTTCTGTGAAAACCTGGTCTCTGTCCACGAGTTTGCTTGAACTGTGAGAATTTAATTCCCATTGCTTGCTGATTCCAGACTAAGTACAAGTTTAGGAGAGGTTTTCTGCTTGTTGATTTCCCCTGCTATGCTCTGTAAAGGGCCTGTGTCTTGGGCATCATAACCTCACTTAGACATCTGCATGAGGTGCGCGAGTTTTCTGGGGGGTGGTGTAGCAAGGTGCAAAGAGTCCATTTATGATATTTGTATGCTCCTAAAAGATCACAGTCAGCCCTATTTGATTTTTATGTACCCATTGGGAGAGTAAAAGGGATAATGTTCAGGGACACTTTGCATTTAAATGATTTTTTTATTCAAAGAGATTTGCAAATGTTATATCATCAAACAAGGTTCCCTTTGAGAAACATTAGAAGTAAATACAAAATTGTAATGCCTGTTTCACAGTGGGACAATATTACGTGGTTCAGGAAAACAGGCCTAAAAAATGGTATTCATGAACAGTGCACACTAATCAATATGTAACAATAATAACATCTTACATAGTTTTAGTTCTCTTTTCCTCAGTAACACTAGAAATTTCTAATAACCGCCTGATCTCTTTGAAACTACTTGCCTTTCTTTTCTATGTGGGGTCAATAATAACCTTCTTTTGTATCTCATAAGTTGTTATGCACATCAAATTAGATAATGCATACAGAAAGAAACAGAAAAAAAATGGTACAAGTGTAAGCATGAAGGAAGGAAGGACCATTTCTTGTTTGTCTTCCTGTCAGCATGTGCCTTACTGGCATAACACCTTGCACAGTGTCAGCCTTTAACACATGTTGCGTTATTGTTTTCGGGTAATGAGGTATCAGAAATTTCAAGGCACATAACATTGACTTTTAACTTTAACCTCGATGTTTTTTAATATTTAAAAACATATTATGGTCATTCACTTTGTTTTAAAATAAGGATGTTGTGTACCAATGCATTTATCTAGATTGCTAAATGATGCATGGACAGTTAATGACAGGTTTGGGATTAGATTCTAGATGCTTTTAGGACTTTGCCTGTAGTGCTTTTTAAACTCTGGTTATCAGGGATTTTACTTTAGTTTAAGGCTGGTTTTTCAAATACTTGAACCGTGTAAAGAAATTTCAAGAATAAAGAAGTATCAGCTCTGAGTAGTTACAAAACAAGCCTCATGAATGAAATGATGCCACAAAATGAGAAGATAAAATAGTATTGTTTTGAAGAAAAAATATTATACATACATATCCATATGGCAAAATAAATACTTTTCAAAGCAGAATAAAAATAGTTTTAGTTACAGAAATCCAGGAAGGGCTAGTTAAAAGTTTAAAGATCGTAGGTAGTGTAGTTGTTGAAGAAAGGTAACATTGTTAAACTTTTTTTGTTGTTGTTAGATCCAACTAATTTAAAATTTTGAAAATCCGGACAGTGCTTACACCAAATACAGCTTAATAAATTTGTTTTTAAAATAGGTACATTAAAGTTGTACTTGAGCTTTCAGGGCAGTGGCACCATATTTACAGGCCATCCATTTAGAGATGCCATTGTTTATAAAAGTCCTAAAAGCTCTAATTTGCATGCTTATGCTATGTTCCTTGCTAATCGCCTTTGCTTATGAAGGTAAAATTTTGCTAGTGCACTGTAAGATAAACACTTAATAATGCAAAGTCATAAAAGTATATTTATTCTTAAAAACCTATAATTCAAATTTTTAGTATTTTGAAACTAGCCAACCTCTGCTTGCAAATTACTCAGCATCAGTCCCTCGGTTAGCTGAGCAAAGGCAAAAGAAGACGAAGGAGAAGTCAAGATTAGCACATTTGAAAGGCAAAATATTGTCCTTCATCAAATTCAGTTAGAGCTCTGAGTGTGGGTCAGGAAGAGGGAAGGGAGGAAGACTTGCCAGCAATCAGAATTAGAGATGTCTAAAGCATAATTGAGAAATTGTACATTTGACTTTGAAATCCTTGATGAAAAGGCACTATAGGAAACATAATTATTAGCATACTGTTTAATGTTTTAATTGGATGCATTTTGCTGTGCTGTGCCAAAATGATTTTTGAAGTTGATTGCGTTTTTGCCTCCCTTCCTATTCTTTAAAGCTCAGTCAACCTTAGTAAGAGAGAAAAAGAACGTGGATTACATAAAAGAAGGGAAAAGCTAATGATTTAAGAATGTGTGGTTTTCTCTCACATGAAACATCACTCTTAAGTTTCTCATTTGGGGGTAACATTCCTTCTTTTATAGGGAGAAAAATATTACATTAGGCAGCAAATCATTACGGTCTTGGGTATTTAGAGAAATTCTGTTTGTTGTGTTAAATTATCCTGGCATCTGTACAATACTCTACTGGCTTTCATTAGAAAGGCCTTTAATCATTGATAGCAGTTATTTGTTAAGTGTGGCTTTCATTGTGTTCATATAAGCCAAATCGTTGGTTATTTATTAAAAAACAGAATAGCCAAAATATCAATAAAATATCTCAATTTATTTCATCAGACTTTAACGAGTATAGAAAATACGAAATATTTCTTGAAAAGAATAAAATTTTATAAGTATATTATTTTAGCATGCTGCATATTTTAATACATAAAATCAAAATAATTTCAATAAAGTCTTACCACTTTTCTCACTCAGCCATGAAGATTATCTTTTGCAAATCACTCGGAAAAAAATGTACTCTCAATTCACGCAAAGGTTCTTTGATCTTCATGTAAATAAATAGGCTGCCTTCCTCTCTTAAGATTCTTTCTTGAATATGATTTCTTTCATCAGTAGTTTGTCTCATCTTTGTGAACATCAAGGTAGTTTGCTTCAGAACTTCAAACAGACATTTCCTACACATTTACAGGAAATATATTAAATACTATAAATGGCAAAACTTCCTCTTGACTTCTCAGGAAGACAGAGAAGGAGACATTTTCTATTGCACCCCAACTGGTAAGAGGCACGTCCTAGATTGTAGTCATAATATTCTAGACAAACACCAAGCATTCCCTTCCTTTAAAGGGAAGAAAGGAAACCTGTATCCTGAGAAAATGAGCTAGCTTGACAGAACCCAGGGAGAAAATCAACAACAGATGACTGAAGAGAAGACCACAGACTCTAAAGACTCCAGAGAGTTTTAAGACTGCATGTTCAGGAAGCAAGTTCACAATAGAAAATCCAATGCAATAGTCCCATATGTCAGATATAGTATTAGTTTAGTGTAAGAGGACCGATGAGGATTTGATCTGTTTCTTATTTTTCTAAGCTAGCTGTAATTTGCCTGAGTTCTTTAGCTACCAGTTTGCTCAGCAACTTTATGATTCTTGGTGCTGTGTGAAATGCATTTTTCTGGTCTTTGCAAGTTGACCAATTTCTTGCTGAATGAACCAGCCAGCCAGCTGTGAAGCCTATTTTTCCAGCTTCAGCAGACAGGACATCTTTTTAAATTTTTTATTCAGAAATTGAAGAATTTTTAAAATTGACTCTAAACAGGGATATAGGGCAATGATATTTTCAAGTCTTGATATTTAGATTGTAAGGCAATAATCTTGTAGAGAAAAGTTTTTCCAGTATTTCTTTTTGACCACAGCAGAATATGAGTAGCACACACTAAATTTTACGGAAAGATATATTTTTATTCTGAATCCATCATAATCATATGAAAATTGGTAATATCTTTATTTTGCTCAGCACTTATGCTTTTCCAAATGATTCAATACCAAAGTCATTCACTGGCCACCTACCAACTATAAACAAGGTTCCACAGGATGAAAAACATGCCTAAGATTCTGTTCCTGACCTCTAGGCAATCACACTCTTATTGAATAGTTATATATTTGTCTGAAAACTCAACCAAGGGAGATTCTACCTTCGTTAGAAAGGCCTATTTAAAAGAATTTTTTTTTTTTTTTTTTTTTGTAGATTATTAAAGGAGAGAATACCTCTCTAGGTTTTTTTTTTTTTTTGAACTGGTGCTGCTTTAGAGGAGACTGCTTTTGACATAGGTTTGAATGATAAGTAGAATTTCTCTGCATAGGTAGCTATTAGAGATATGAGCAATGAAAACAATTTATGTAGAAAAATGAGTATCTACATTGCATCTAAATATGTGTGACAATCAAAACATTGATCTCATGGGGAAATACACTGAGAAGTATTTTCGCGTATATTTTCTAGCATTAGGAAACCAGGGCTGCATTCTGGTTAAGAGCTCAGATCTGGCATCGGAGGCCTGAGTTTCATTCTCTGCTCACCATTACTAGTAGCGTATTCTAGGTCTAGCTACTTAGCTTTGTTAGCATCCAATTCCATAGCTGTAAAATAGTGGGTATAATAAGACTTGGTTATTATTCAAAAACAGATTAAATAAAGCAGTAAAGAGTTTTTCATAACTCCTGAATATAATACAAAGTTAGTAACTGTTATCCAAAAATTACTATGGTAGAATATTCACTGTATCATTTTTTTTTTTTAACATGTAAGCTCTAAATCGTGAGTGTCATTATAATTACTTGGTATCCTATGATCTAAAACTTATATCTTCAGACTTTAATCTACAAATATTTCTACCGTAATAATTTGCTACTATGTAATTCTATATTTTTCATCTTCTTAAATTATAAATAGTTCTGGTATCTCCAGGTTTTTATTCAAATTAATTTCTGTCCCTGGTATGCTCTCCCTCTTTAAAAGGTTGTAAGCTTCCTAAGCAGAAAGACTGTATCCAGAAAAGCATTCATACTTCTGCTAGAGGAAAGAGCTCTTGTGCTTTCGTTTGAAACTCTGAAACTCAGAAAGTGAGAAGACCCCAACAAGAGTCTGACAATAGGTTCTGAATTCTCTTTATATTCATCTCAGACAGGTATCTGTCCATTTTGTGCATATTCTGGAAGGCACTCACATTATCTCTGCATCTTCTCATTTATTGATTGATTTATTTATAATAAATACAAAATAAGTATCTTTTATTTACAGAAGGCTCTCACAGACCAGTGTGAGAGATACAAGTAAGCATTTATTTACAACCAGACACAGTAGATGTTATTTGTTAGAAATCAAGGTGCATTGGAGACACGATCAAATAAATGATTAAAGCAAAATCATATTGTGATGATACATTCGTTGTATTGTACATATTGAAATTTATCTGTAAACTGAAGATATTTTATCTCATAAAAACCTTAATTTTAATTTTAACCTCCTTCAGTTGAGGAAATCAAGAACTTAATTACTTCTAGTTCTACAAATTGGCACTTCCTTATTTTCCTTCTTCCTTTTACTTCTTTCCTCTCAAGTTCTATGTCACTGAATTCTACATATTTTGTAATCATCACTATCACAAACCTCTGCCATCCCAAACCAATTTTAATCCTTGAAATTACATCACCATAAAAAGAAGCTTTTCCTCTCCTCAAAAATTGCAACATCTCTAGCAAAAATACACTTTACTCCTGAAATGCAATATTTTTCTCTTTCTGATGTCACCAATCTTGATGACATATCACCTTCTTCCAACACAGTGAGTAACATGGAACTATTCTATCTTCACAACCATAACCTAGAACGACTTCTTTCACACCATAAATTTTTACATTCTTGTATTAATCCCTTGGGTGTACCAATGTGGTTTAATCCTTGATCAGGACCTCCAACTAACCATGCTCATTTACTGCATCTATTGCATTTATTTTCCTTATACTTACATCCCAAATAAATTTTGGTTGCAAAATCAGACTTTCTAAGTATCCTGTTCTTATGAACAGCTTTCTGAACTATTTGGCACTACAAATGTCACTGAGCAGTGAGGGTTCATCCTGGGAAATTAGGTATTTGTGACTAGGCACTTGAGTTACATAGTTCCATAAAACCAATAATTCTGAAGTTGTAATCATATGCAAATTTATGATGCCAAACTTTAGCCCTTAACTAAATTATCTTTGAGACTTGCATTTAAGCTGCTATATCAAATAAATTGGCAAATTTCAATGATTTTACACAATAAATGTCTATTCCTCACTCATGAAGCGGTCAAATGCAGATATTGATGTTTGGCTAGCGGCTTTCCTCCACGTAGTGTTTCACAGATGTAGAATTTTTTCATATTGCGATGTACTGTTCTCTAGTGTCACAAATTTCTCTACTTTCAGCAGACAAAGAAAAGTAGAGATGGTTTGGAAATAGGCCCCCTTACTTAACCACCTTGATTTGGAAGTGATATACGTTATTCTTACTCAAATTCCACTGGTAAGAACTAGTTACATGGCAGGAGAATGTAGGCCCTTGTTAGGCCGTTTCCTCCTTGCAACTGCCAGGGGGAGAACAAATTTTTCATGTTATCCAGCTGATTCTGCCATATAAATTATTTCTTCCAGAAAGTTGTAATGGAATTTCCAGGTTATCAACAATAACCTCTCATATTAAGTGATAACGCATTCAGTTAAGAATATATTGTTGAGGAAATTAAGCCTGCTAGTTTCATTTTGTTTAATGAATTTATTATTTTTCCTTTTTTTTAGCATCAAGAAAATGTGCATTTATCTATTTATTCTTCCATTCATTAGCTATTTCTTGAGAATCTACCATATTCGTGGAATTCTAATATACTTGAGATACACTGGTGATTAAAACACACAAGGACTATTGCCTTTGCAATGTTATATTCTAGCAGGTAAAGATGAACAGTAAATAGTAGACATAATAAATAAGCAAAGTATTTATTCAAAAATATTTTGAATATTAAGGCGTGTTAAATTCTATAGAAAAAGGAAAGGAAAAGGGTAATGGGAATGAGGGGTATGTGAAGTGCTTATTATAATTTCAAAGTGTTTACCACTGAAGGCCTCATGGAAAGGATAACATTTCAGCAAAGCTGAGAGATGGAGCCCCAGCCACACAGGTATCTTACCAAAGAAAATTCTAGGCAGAGAGAGAACAACTGGGGTGGGGTCTTAATGTAGAAGTATGCTACTGTGCTCAAGGAGCAGTGAGGACCCCAGATGTCTTCAATGCTGTGAACAAAGAAGAGAGGGGTGGATTGACCGTATATGTTTATCACAGCACAATTCACAATTGCAAAGATATGGAACCAACCTAAGTGCCCATCAAGCAATGAGTGGATAAAGAAAGCAATATATATACACCATGGAATAAGAATACTATTCCACTGTAAAAAAAAAAAAAAAAATGAAGCTATGTATTTTGCAGCAACTAGGATGGAACTGTATGTCATTGTTCTAAGTAATTCAGGAATGAAACACCAGATACTTTATGTTCTCACATAATTCAGAACTAAGCTATGGGTATGCAAAGGAATACAGAATGGTATAATGGACATTAGAGACTCAGAGGGGGAGGGCGGTAGGGAGAGGGATAAAAAAAACCAATATTGGATACAATGTACATTACCTGGGTGATGGGTGCAGTAAAATCTCAGACCGCACCACTATACAATTCATCCCCGTAACCAAACACCATTTGTACCCCTGAAGCTATTGAAATAAAAATAAATACATAAGTAAAAATTTTAAAAAAGAAGTAAGAGGTGGGTTATGGTTCAGAAAAGGAAGAAGTGTCAGATCACATAAAGCACTGTTGGCAACATTGATGCTTTTATTCTCAGGACAATGGGAAACCTTCGTAGAGTTTGGAGTAGAGAGTTAAATCATCCTTACTATGGAGAAGGATCACTCTGACTTTCATGTTGAGACAGACTACAGGGGTCCAAAGGTGGAAACTGAGTCCAGTTAGGAGATTATTTCAGGTGAGAGATGATGATGATGTGGAAGAGAATGTTATTTATCCCTCTTCATGTCAATGGAAATTGTGTTCAATATGTGCTTTGTCTGTCAACATTCTTACCTTCAATTAATATTAATACTTTGAGAAAATGTTGATACCCTAAAAAATAAAATAAAATTTAAAAAAAAGAGAAAATTTTGATACCCTACATGCTAAATCTCTGGCCTCCACTTCAAGGTTTCTGTAAGAAACCTAGATTATTCTGAAAACTACAGTGGACCACTGGCCATCTAGCAGAACTGAGAGGAGCTCCTATAACAGTGCTTCGGTTTGGGACGTGTTATCCTAAAATGAGGGGAGGTGGAAATTAATATTTCTGTTGTCGTTGAGCAAGAACTTCTTAAAGTACTAAAGATGTGAACTTTAAGAAAGACATTGTCTTCCTCTCCTCCATGTTCAATTTCAAGTGACATTTTTACAGAAGGTGTTTAAGAAAACACATAAGATACAAAGAAAGAAAATTGCCTATTTTCTGGCCCAGGACTTATTACCACTAATTCTAATGTTGATAAATTTGCTTTATATATTTTTATACAAGTATCTCTCAATATTTACAAAAATTTAATTAAATGATATGAATAATTTTAATTCCATTATTTTCACTTAATATTATATTGTGAACATAATACCATTTTAAATGCATATTCTTAAAAAACAATTTAGCATATAAAATTTATCATTTGCCTATAATTTATTTAACCACCATACTATTGTTAAAAATTAAGGCTATAATTTTTTTTTTTTTGAGGTGGAGTCTCATTCTTGTTGCCCAAGCTGGAGTGCAGTGGCATGATCTCGGCTCACTGCAACATCCACCTCTCCGGTTCAAGTGATTCTCCTGCCTCAGCCTCCCAAGTAGCTGGGATTAGAGGTGCCCACCACCAGGCCCAGATAATTTTTGTATTTTTAGTATGGACAGCATTTCACCATGTTGGCCAGGCTAGTCTCGAACTCCTGACCTCAGGTGATCCACCCACCTCGGCCTCCCAAAGTGCTGAGATTACATGCATGAACCACCACGCCTGGCCAGGGCTATAATTTTTATAAACATAAATATACTTTAAATGACTACATTTTCCCAAAAATCTGCATATTTTCTTGGAACTAACGTTGAATGATTGGGCAAAGGGTATAAACCACTCATTAATTAGGCAATTGTGTATTGCAGAAAACAGTTGTATAGTTGTCATTTGCATAGAATCCACTCTGCATAATTTTTGGGCATCTTGTACTTGGAAATTCAGGTGTTTAACAAGGACTTGTTTCCCACCATGAACTATACTGTTGAGTTACACTGACGATCCAACAGACTATAGAGTTATAAAGAGAGAATATTGCCTATTACCTGGCCTAATACTTGTCACCTTTAATACCTATATTGAAGAATTTGCTTTACTTTTCTCTATAATTATCTATCAATATTTACAGACTTTTTTCAGAAGTTATAGAGTTTTGTATAAGAAACCTATTTGTGTTCCTGTTTACACTCACACACTCATCCCCATAGCATGCTCATGGCACAGATTATCATTTTGGAAATAATGGCAGCCCTAATTTCCAAATGGCCATGCAGGTGGCTGGGCATGAGGTCTTTTGCTCGAAAGTTGGTGTGCACTTATTCCAGTAACTACTTTCTTTTGACTCAGTCCATCTCTGGATTTCTCTCGTTTTTCAATTTCTATTTCTTTTTTTCTGTCTCTGTATAGCTATACACTTTGTTTCTACTACCATATCTATGTCGTTATGAGTCTTTATTTATTGATGTCATGTTAGGTAACATTATTTGAGAGAAATTAATTAGATAAGTTAGTTATCATTCAATATGGTCTACTCCTATTGGGCAGATATCTTGAGATAATCTCGTTGGCTGTTGGGTTTCTCTAAGTTTAAGGCACTGATCTTTATGGTATGGCAGTCTGACAGAAGCACAGATCTTCAATCTGAGTGCTTTAAACTCGCTTTTAAGCAGTCTTCTTAGAAGTAAGCTGAGAGCATGGCCAATACCTGGGAGTTCTACAAACTCTTATTTATTTTAAATATTTTAATCTCTTTTGACATATTCTCCTCTGAAATATTGTTCTAGTTCTTCCCGTTGCATCTCATTTTATACTAGCTCTTCTTATGGGTTACAAATTTCCTTAGAATCATGTCTAAGAGATCTACCTCAGTTTGAAAGTAATCATTTGGATATTGGAGGTTTATATATTATGGATTACATTAAAGTTCTTCCACAATTTCTTATTCTGAAGATTATTCTCCATGGTCTTCTTGACTACACACAGGATGCTTAGCTTTTGCAGATGGATTAGATTCTTAATGAGATGGCTGAGGATCACATTTATAATTCTCTCCTATGAACTTTTTCAGCTCAGTGTTCTCTAACTTCATTTCCAGTATTCTTCACTCACTGACAAGAGAATACTTGGTTCACCAGTGTGAAGGCTTCCTTGTGAACTTTGTCTTCAATCATCCATTCCTCTTTTGAGATCATCTTATTCCTGTGGTTAACATCATTTCTTTTTCCCCAAATTTCCCTCTACAATTTTTTTTTTTAATATCCATCTGTTCTTATATACTACAAACATGGGCAACCAGATTCAGCTGTCTTCTGTGGCTAGTACCTTTCTATTGTAGCTAGATATTTTTCCCCTGAAGCATTGTATCTTGATTGATATTGAAAAAAAAGAAAAAAGAAAAAAATAACATTTGCTACTACATGGTATATTTTGCGGTAAATACTGTTTTCTTCAAAATGCATAGCCTGAAAGTTAGCTGGCACTCATAGTATCGGCTGTTAAATAGCTCATTTGGGTCACTTGTAAATAGTAGCTATTTGTGCCTTGTTTCCTTCATGTTAAAGGCAGACGATGAGAATCATTATTTTAAGAACATGCCATTGGTTACTACTCCCTGATGTGCTATAGTTGATTATCATGACAGGAGACTGATGCTAGTGGCACTGTTCCTGTTTTTTCATCTCAATTATTTTTGAACAACAAAGAAGGAACAATGTTCTGCTGAACAGTTTTGACTATGACTAAGAATTAAGGGTGGTATGTTATCATTATTGTTACTGTGAACAATCATAAATGCTATCACGAAATCTGCATTGCTAATAATACCCTTTCCTTCAACAGTTTTTTTCTAATGTATTTGAAACTCCTTATAAACTTCAACTGAGTCAACATCAGACCATCTTATAAAGAAAGCTTTCTGTTAAGTAAAATTACTTCACTAAGTCTTAATCTTTAGTATTCTATTCTCTGAACTCACACACTTACAATTCTTGTTATTTTAATATCTTAGTCTCACTGCACTGACCCTGAGACTTCTCCTCTCTGGATCATGCCTTTTTCTCCCCCCAAATCCTGGCATTATGCCTTTGTATTTATCTGAGACTTTCAGTAAATATTGCAATCATTTGCTTTTAGGCACCCCAAATTTCCCATCCTAGTTCAAATACTATACTTACAAATTTATATTCAGTGAATGATCCTATTCATTTCTGGACACTGCTGAGAGATCCAGGCTTAGGTTTATGGTTTAGGTTAGGGGAGTGTTCTAGTTAACTAATGCTGGAAAACAAGTTACCTAAAATGTATGGCATTAAACAACCATTTACTACGCTCCTGGACTCTGTCAGAAGTTTGAACAGGACAAAGCAGGAATGATGTGTCTCTACTCCACAATGTCTGGATTCTTACTTGGCTCATCTGGAAGATTCCACAGTTGTTGACTATCATCATCTGAAGGCTTATTTGCTCCCATGTTCAAAGGTAAAAGAAAGAAACAGAAATGTATTTAGCTTTTACCATGTGATATGGTTTGGCTGTGTCTCCAAGCAAAAATCTCATCTTGAATTACAATCCCCATTATGCTCCTAATCCCCACGTGTCAAGAGAGAGACCAGGTGGAGTTAATTGAATAATGGGCGCAGTTTCCCCCAAGCTGTTCTTGTGACGGTGAGTTATGAGATCTGATGATTTCATAAGTGTTTGGTAAGTTCCTCCTCTGGTCAGTCTCCTTCCTGCTGCCTTGTGATAGAGGTGCCTTGCTTCCCCTTCGCCTTCCACCATGATTGTAAGTTTTCTGAGGTCTCCCCAGCCATGCAGAACTGTGAGTCAATGAAACCTCTTTCCTTTATAAATTACCCGTCTCAAAATTACCCACATTTCCTTATAGCAATGTGAAAATGCACTAATACACCATGTGCTAAGAGTTATGCTAGGTCATTAATATTAATTATCTTATTTGATTCTTAAAATAAATGAATCGGCCTCTATTTACAGATGAAAAATCTCAAAGGGTTGCTTCCAAGGTCACTTTCACGAAATGGCAGATGCAGCCTCTCTTCTTCCGTTTTCAACTGCTCTTCCAATCACCAGTGTCTCAGCACTTCGTGAATCAGAGCCAATCACTCTGCTGCCCTAAATCCCTTTCTAAATCTTTAGTTATTTTTCAGTATTGGTTTCATCCCTCATCTCCTCTCTCACTACTATCTTCAGTTCATTCTTTTTTTGTTTTTTCGTTTTTTGAGACAGAGTCTCGCTTTGTCGCCCAGGCTGGAGTGCAGTGGCGCGATCTCAGCTCACTGCAAGCTCCTCCTCGTGGGTTCACGCCGTTCTCCTGCCTCAGCCTCCCGAGTAGCTGGGACTACAGGCTCATTTTTTGTATTTTTAGTAGAGACGGGGTTTCACCGTGTTAGCCAGGATGGTCTCGATCTCCTGATCTCGTGATCCACCCGCCTCGGCTGGGTGTGCTGGGATTACAGGTGTGAGCCACTGCGCCCGGCCCAGTTCCTTCTTTCTAGTGCTCTTTCTTTGAGAACCCACAAAAACTTCCGTTGTAGCACTTATATTATTTTCAGTTGCTCTTGTACAGATTTATTCCAGTAGGCTATAGGCACATTGTGGCCAGAAATTGTATCTTATTCATCTATAACAGAACGTGCCAATGATTGCTGCTCAATCATGTCTGTTGAATGATTTTAATAAAACAGAATTAATATAATATTTCTGATTATTTTAAACAGATAACATCTAAGAACTCTTATTCTTTCGGCTTCAAACACCTATCCTTACATTCACGATTCATAAAGTTTTAAGACTAATATGATATGGTGATGTAAACATGCTTTGCAAGAATCCTAGCAATTATATGCATAATGCTTAGATTTGAGGGGTTAATCAAAACTGAACATCACTGCTTTTGCTTGTGTCAAAATGTAAGCAGAAACCTTTTAACTTAAATTCATTTACGCTATTGGAACAATTTGTAAACACTATAGCTGTATTTGGCATGTCTTCTGGAAAAACTGTATTTATTTCAGCTCACATTTAAATAAAAAATGATACTGTTACATGAGAAAACTCATTTCTATTGTTAATGCCATATATGCTTTGATTTAGAGGCAGCACGTAATTTTCTGTATTTTGTTAATCAACTCATTTTTGTTATTTTTTAGTTGAGATATATCAATGCTATTTCATAAGTTAAAAATGCTTTCTACTTTAAGCATTGAAAGATAGCAGATGAGTTTCTAAGTCATTTAAAGCTGAAAGGAACCTAACAATATGACTGCATGGAATCAAATATTCAGATTGATCCAATTTTACTTAAAGCAACTTCCCAAACGATTTGAAAGATGTAATATATGCCACACAAATTTTAACCTACTAATCTTACTTTTTACAATGTTACTGAACAGTCCTAGTACAACTTTGCATCTTCTTAAATCATCAATATTATCAAGTGTTCAGCATGACAAATTCGAAGGAACATTGTCAGACATTCTCTCACAGATATATAATGTTCTTGTCACAAGGTGCAATCAAGATCAAACCACATACACTGACATGAGTATGTTTGTACAAAGTCAGATACAGAAACCCCTGACAGGATAGTTGTGAACACTGCTATTGTCTCCACTGACCCATGTCTGGGTTGGCTGGACAGGTCTCTGAATGATGTACTAGTTTAATCCTTTGCCAAAATATTACCAAAAAGAAAAGCAGGATTTGAAAGCAACTATTCAGGACTGTATTCTGGAAGCCATACAAATGGAAAAGAAAACAATAAGAAGTAGGGTCAGCTTCCATCTGGAACTAAAGTTACAGCCAGAGTTAAAGATAAGATGTGGCATTTCCCCAGGCAACGAAGAGTCTGACAAGGTTGAAAGCTGTGCAACCCACTGGTCCTTAGGTCAAAAAGAAATTGCCAAATTTTATGTGTGCTGTAAAAAAAAAAAAGTACAAATTATTTCTTATAGATTGTCACCTCATGAATATGTACGTAACCTGAAATACAAAAGCATTCAGACACATTTGAGTGCAGCTACTCCAAACGTGGTTCAAACAGCACTTATAGCAGAGAGGGAAGAGTGGAGGAAAAATTTTTTTTGGAGCAGGAAGGGATTTTACTCTCTTTATGAGTTTTGATTTTCTTCACTGTTAAGAAAGCATAAAGGGACCAATAAGGAATTCAGCACAATCCATCAGCCATTTGTTAGGTAATAATTACACACAGCACATAGGAAAAGTAGTTTTTGGTTTTAAGTGATTATACATATGTATATTGTACATAAAATAAAATTAACATTGATAGTAAGAGAAAAGATAAATATTATAAACTGACTTCATTGGATAAATGACTATAAACTTATTATAAAATCAAGTTATATTTTACCTGATGCCAATTCCAACTCTTTGAAAACCCTTAGCTCTCATTTGCAATTAGTAGCAATTAGAATGCCTATAAATAGATCCATGAATTATTTCCTGCCTTTTCCTCTCTCCCATATTTGATGACGTCTCTTTCCCTACTCCTTCATAAAGGCTGTTAATCTCAGTTTGATTATTGGAGTGACCCATTCCCTCTGACAAGCCACAAAACTCTAGTCTACACACAGAGTTTGCTTCACTATCATATAATTTTGCAGTCCTCCTGCTAGCTACATTCTGAGAAGTGCCAGACACCTGATAATGGCCTTGATGTCAGCTTCACATGTTATTTTATGTTTATTTGCGTGTATGTGTGGGTGTGCATATGAAAATCCATCTCAGCACTGGTAACCATCAAAACAATTTAGCCCTTCATCACCAGAGGCTGAACAAAGGACATCCTCTAATTTAATGCCAGATAATTGTTTCTCTTCTTTATAACATTGTCTTATATCACAATGGCAGTAACCCATTATTAACAGAACCACCTTTTCCAAAACTTTCAGACCATGAGTCCTACAACTCTAGGAAGAAGCAATTTATACAATTTTAGATCACAGCTGTTTTTATAAGTGCATTTAATTATTTAATGTATTAGCCTGTTCTCACACTGCTGTGAAGAAATACCCGAGACTGGGTAATTTATAAGTGAAAGACGCTTAATTAACTCACAGCCCTGAATGGCTGAGAGGTCTCAGAAAACTTACAAACATGGCAGAAAGAAGGCAACAGGAGAGAGTGTGAGCATGTGAGGAAGAAACTGTCAAACACTTATAAAACCATCAGATCTCATGAGAACACACTCACTATCATGAGAACAGCATGCAGGAAACCGCCCCCATGATTCAATCACCACCCACAAGGTCCCTCCTTCGATACAGGGGCGGATTACGAGGATTACAATTCAGGATGAGATTTGGATGGGGACACAGCCGAACCATATCATTTTATTTTATTTAACTGTATGCATATCATTTTGTGCATTTAGAAAAATTATTCTAGAAAAAGTCAATTGACTTCATCACACTGACAAGTAAGTTCGTGGCTAGAAAAATGACAACAACCAAAAGTTATGGAAGATGCAAATAAAGTTCCAATGAAGAGTCATAGGCTATTTTCCAATCCAGTAGCTATGTTCTGGACTTTCTCCCAAGGGACGTATACATTATCCATGTAGTGAATTGCCAGTTTTACATTCTCACTAGTCCTTGAGTTACTGATCCACATAGTGGTATAATAAAAAGTACATTGGAATTGGAGTCAGGAAGCATAAGTTTCTTAGTTCTCACCCTGCCACTAAAGATAATGAATTAACTCCAACTTGTGAAATTATTATTGTGTGATGAGCAATCTTCTAGGCTATTTGCTTATGTTACAGGAGAATTTTCAAAATATCATTTGCACTAATATTTCTCCTACTATTGAGTTACTTCCATTATACTTTGGGAGTATCCCTGTTACTTCCTCACCTCTACCAACTACAACCCAAATGGCCACACATGGATCTCCTCATATTTTATGAAGAAGAGGACTGCTTTTTAACCTAATTTAGAGTTTGAAAATGGCTAGGGTTTCCTTTTTACCACATAAAAAGAAGTCTTGAGGCATAGAGTTCCAAGATGGCACTCAAGAAGTTGTCCAAAAGAATTGTCAAAGATTGATTCATTTCAGCTTTCTGTTGCTCTATTCTTATTATTTGTTCATTTTCATAATCAGGCAAGAGTGCTCTACATGTAGGAATATTAGTGTCCAAGGCAGGAAGAAGGAAAGAAAGACAGAAGAGCCACGTCAAATTGTTCTTTTTGGTTTTTGTTTTTTGTTTTCAGTCCGGGAAATAATAGCTTAACTGGAAGCTCCACCAAGTTGATTTCTATTCATGTTTTATTGTCTATATTTGAGACATAAAGCCAGTCTTAACAACAAGGAAGTCTGAAGAGGTGAAATACTGTCTTAACTGGAAAATTGTCACCTTCAATTTTATTGAAGTTCCATTATAAGAAAGAAGTAAAGTACATATATCTTGTAAGCAGTTAATACTGGGTGCAATATTGTGGACATAAAAAAAATCAATGTAACAAGATACTTAAATTTAATATTCCTAAGCCAAATCATGGGAGAAAATATATGAGTTCTGTGTGTGTGTGTGTGTGTGTGTGTGTGTAGACTCCTAGGTTAGATAAAAATATTTCATGAGGTGAGGAGTGAGAAACAGGAGCAACGTATTATTGAGATACCTTGAGCATCGACCAGAGAACCATTGTCTTTATACAGCATGAAGGAACTGCTTATAATTTACTTGCAGGCCACATCAGTAATAAGCTATATTTGTCTTTACTGTCTTTTGAGAGATAATATGTTGACAAGGATCAACACACTACTCCTGGGTTGTCTGGCAGAATGTCCATTTATCTTGGCTGGGAAAATTTTTTTCAGATCTCCATCAAGCCCACTTCATAAGGTTAACTCCACGTTAATTGCTTAGGACATGTATAACCAGAGCAGTGATTCTATGAAAAGAAGTGAAGACTTCAACTTATACTCCATTGGGATTAGAACCTCATTGCAATTGAAATAAATCATCTTAGTAATAAAGGTAAAAAAAATATTTATTTTATGTATTTCAATCAGTTAAAGTTCAACAGTATATTTTTTTCTTAAAAAATCTCTAGGCCAGGTGGGGTGGCTCATGCTTGTAATCCCAGCACTTTGTGAGGCTGAGGCAGGCGGATCATGAGGTCAGGAGATCGAGACCATCCTGGCTAGCACGGTGAAACTCTATCTCTACTAAAAAAAAAAAAAAAAAATAGCCGGGCGTGGTGGTGGGCACCTGTAGTCCCAGCTGTTTGGGAGGCTGAGGCAGGAGAATGGCATGAACCTGGGAGATGGAGCTTGCAGTGAGCTGAGATGGTGCCATTACAATCCAGCCTGGGTAACAAAGCGAGACTCCATCAAAAAAAAAAAAAAAAAAATTGACATTCCATTGTATTATAAATTTGACAGCCTAGTGAAAAAATGATGCTCACCAAATTTACACTCACAAAATACTTCTGTTTTCTTCCTAACTAAAATGTACTGATACTTTGCTAGCACCACAATCTGTTGACTAAATTAACCCACTTAAAATTTTAGAGCCCGTTAACTTCACTTCCCAAATCTGTACTTTAATATAAAGTTATTGAAATTATTGACCAAAGAGAATATCATGAAGAAGTATAATATTACATCATTTATTCTAATATTCAAAAACAAATTTCTCCTTCCTTCAAATGATTTGATGATACCAAGAAGTATACCTGGCTTATAGATGACATAAAATAATGTTGAAATAAATAAATACGGAGTGAATATATTAACTCCCTCCTTATATAAATAAGGAGATTGAGATCCACAGATCAAAGAGTCTTTACAATACATTTTGGGTTTGAACTGCAGTAGTCTGACCCCGGAAGCTACTGCCTTAGTTCATTTTGTGCTGCTGTAACAGAATACTACAGACTGGGACATTTATAATGGACAGGAATGTATTGCCTGATGGTACTTGAGGATGAAATTTCAAGATCAAGAGGCTGCATCTGGCAAGAACCTTATTGCTGCATTATCTCATGAAGACAAAGGGAAAGTAAGAGAAGAGAGAAAAAGGGACCAAACTTGGCCTTTTATAATGAATCCCCTCCCTTATTAACAACGTTAGTCCATTTTATGAGGGTGGACCTGTCATGGTCTAATCACCTCCCATTTGTCTCCACCTCCCAACACTGTTGCACTGGGGTTTACATTTCCAACACATGCTTTTTGGAGGACACATTCAAACCACGGCAGTGGTACACTGGCCTGATAGCCACTTTTTAATTATAGTTGATCTTACTTTGAACCTTAATAGTATATATATATATTTTAAAAATTAAAATAAGAGATTAAGTAAAATATCACTTTATCATGATAAATTTTGTAGACACTCTTAGGCAGCCTGAGATGTCAGCCAAGTATGCGTTTAAACTTCTCAACTTCCCAACTAACAGGCTCCATTCCCTTTTATTCATCCTCAGGGTACCTTTTCCAAGTAGCTAATGCCCCCATATTTCCCTCCCATTTCTCAGAGGTTCCTTTCCCACTCCCCCCCACCCAAAAATTTTCACACATCAAAAACTATGCACAAGCCATGGCTTCTTGACCAGTCATAATTCTCAGTGTCCCTGCTCTTACAAGGGAATAAGAGCTACATACAAATATGTCTTGGGATGTCTTGTGGAGTTCAAGTCAGAGGGTTAGACATACTCATCACAGCCCTGAGATAAGGGGTAGAATTAGAAACTACTAGAAATTACAAATACGTATATATATTTAGTCTCCAAAGCAGATTACATGTCTAACTCAAGGTTGACAGTAGGGGACGGGGCTGCCTCTGCAGCTGTGAAATGGCCTGTCACTAATGGAATTCAAACAGTGGCTTGAGCACCATTTGGCAGGTATATTTTAGAAAGAACTGAAGCATTCAAGATGAACCTAGATTAGATGACCTTTGAGGTCCCTTCCAGGCTTGAATGCTCCTAGGTAGTAGAAGCATTTGTTTTCTATTATGGAAATTTTCACTTACAATTCGTACTTACAAAAAGTAGAGAAGTCACGGGTTTTCAAAGTTGGAAGAAAAATAAAATAAAATCTCCAAAAAGGGACAGAGGTGGAACCAATCTAAGACTTGACAATGCCCAAAGTGGGAACAATAGGCTAGAAACTGTTCAGTGATGCTCTCTCTGCCATGCATGCTGGTTTATTTATTGCCTGCCACAATTATAAAGTCATTAGGATAAGTATTCAAACTGCATTCTTTAAATAGTGTACTACATCTTATAGATAAAAATGCGTAATAGTGTACTACATTTTGTGTAGTACATTTTATAGATAAAAATGTGCAATTATGTACCACATTTTATAGATAAAAATGTGATCAGATTCTTGCTAGGTATGTCACCTGATGAAAATAGGCTGTGGTAGTTCAGTTCCAACACAATGCAGGTTTGTTCGAAACCAATGTCATTACAGAGAAAGAGAGAGAAAGAAAGAAGCTAAATATATCCTTTAGTATTATTATTTTGTTCATAAATTTCTTTAATATTACTTAATCTCAAATATCAAAGGAATGTAAGAGTTGAAACCTAAATCAATCCAACTGTTTTTATTTATTAGACTGTTACCTTGTTTTGTAGAGATTATTTCTGTAAAAAATATAACTTGACTATGTTAGTGAGATGCATTTTACATAGCCTTAATGAATTCTTTTCAAAATCAATTAGTATTTCATTTTTTTCTAGTATAGGATAATTTATGCTGATTGGAATTACAATGCCTTTCTTAGTCTGTTTGTGGAGCTATAGCAGAATACCATAAACTGGGTTGCTTATAAATGAGAGAAATTTATCTCTCACAGTTCTTGTGGCAGAAAAGTTCAAGATCAAGGCATCAGATGGTTTGGTGTCTGGTGAGGGCCTACTTTTTGGTTCATAGATGGTCATTTTTTCTCTGGGACCTCCATGGTGAAAGAGGCTCATGAGCTTCCCAGAGTCTCTTTTATAAGAGTGCCAATCCTTTTCCTGAGGGCTGTATCCTCATAATCTAATCACCCCACAAAGATTGTACCTTCTAACACTATCACCTTGGGAGTCAGGATTTAACATATAAATTTGGAGGGTAGGGGCAAAAAATATTTATTCAACCTATAGTACTGCCAAAATAGATGGAAAGTAGACAAATTATCCAAATAATACCCAATGTTTTCTCAATTAGTAAATATTTTACATAATATAAATTTCACCTATTTGTTTAAAGACTAAGATGTGTTGTTTTTCCTCATAACCACAGAAATCCTTTTAGAAACTCTTATCAAAAATTAACTTTATGTAGTTTAAAGATACCTAAAGTTATAAAAATAGTAGTAATTGTCCAGAAAGATATTGTCATTCTGAAAGACTAGGTTACCTTTACAGCCTCTGGAGGGAATGGGGTATCTTGACCAAGCCTCTTCTGTTTGAGTCTCAGCCTCTGTATATTTTCACAAAAAAAGTCTTCTCAGGCCTTCCAGGATTCCCAAATTAAGTGATGGCCCCAGGTGACACCTCCATAGCACCCTATACTTTCTATTTATCATTACCAAATGTCTGGTAGAATCTTTTCTTCCTTACCAGGCAGTAAGGACCATAGGAGCCTGTCTGTTCATCACTCATCCCCCATCCTTCCTGTAATGCCTGGCCGAGAGCAGGCCATCAGTTAAGATTTGGGGAATAAATGCTTGATCAACGCCTGCCTCAACATCATGACATTATGGAGAAAGAGTGTTTTATTTAAGTTGACTATTATATAGTCTTGATGAAAAGGAATTTTGTTCAAATAAAAGTAAGCAATAACCTATGTACCTAATTATTACCTACTTTGTATAGTATCTCACTGATAGAAATAAAACTCTAAATATGTAAGAAAAAAATGCTCTGTGAAATAAATACTATCCTGTTATTTGGAGAATATATGAATAAAACTTTCTATAACCAGACTGCTTCATGACATCAAATCTCAGGGAATTCTTCTTTTATTTAATGAGACATGGTCTTGTTCTGCTGCCCAGGCCAGAATGCAGTAGTGCGATCATAGCACCTGGGCACAAGGGATACTCCTGGCTCAGCCTCCTGAATAACTGAGATTACAGGTGTGAGTCACCATGCTTGTCCATGAAATCATCTTTTATGCTGCATTTTTTAATGAGTGACAAAAGAAAATGTCTCTAATTTTATGCAGAGCTTCCAGTAATATCACCCCAGTGTGTGCATATGTCCAAAGGAAGCATGTTGTTCTCCATAATCTTAGAAAAAAAAATCAATAATCTTCAAATAGTACTTGTGGAAAAAAATCTGTAGAAATACTATTTTCCAACAAGCATTACAAAATGACTAGTGAGCTTTCCAACCACTAATGAACCAGGTCTCAAACACAAGAATATTCATAAGCATCTTTCCCTAAATTCTGTCAATATAAAGCCATTTCTGGCACTCCCTCTCTCATAAATAATCAGGATTTCTTGATGCCAAATGTTCTGAATGACAATGGCAGTTTCTGGGCTTCATTCTCACAGGTTTTGAACAACATCATTTCTAAAGTGACCTTTTCCTCTTGCACAATTGCCACATTTTTCAATCCGTAAACAGAGAATTCAGTGACTCAGCAAAAGCATATTGAATGTTTTCTATGCACCAGGCACTCTTCTAAGCTCTGGAGTTAAAAAAACAAACAACAAAAACAACAACAACAACAAAAAAAAAAACCAAAAACAAATGAATAAGGCAAGGTCACTTCTATCCCACAGAAAAAGACATATAAATATATAATTGCATTGCAATATAAATGTTGTGATCAAGACATTTAGGGCATTAAGTAATAGCAGTGAAAGGAAGAAAAGAGAGATGTCTTTACATTAAGAGTTTATAGTTTTCCACCCAAAAGTACATCTGAGAATTGATATTTTTTATGGAAAAAATAGCTATATTTCCAAAATTAGCTATATGTTGTTCGTCTTATTAATGAAGAAAACTTTATGCACACTCAAAGAATTTGGAGCTCCCATTTCCAACTCTCGGAGTTTCAAAGTTTTACTTCCACCCAGGCAGTCTCAGCCAGAGCCCAACAGAGACTGAGCTTTAACCCCCTCTTAGCCTCTTCCTACTCACTAGGCAGGAACACTGAGAACCAGGTGTATGGTGACTCAACTCCCTTCTCTGGATTAAACTTGTTGGTCTGGTCCCTGCTAGGCTACTGTTAGCTCTGTTCTATTTCAGCTCCATTTTTATAGGTCAACGACAACCTATAAAAAGCTAGAGCTGTTACTTTGAATAGCTTCCTTTAAAATCTCTCTCCCGTGTGCTCTTTCTGGTCTCTGAATATTGGCTGTGTACCCAGATCCTCCTTTCTTCTTTGCCCCTTTCTAAGGACCACTTGTTTGGACTTCTGCCATGATTTCTGATTTGTGATGTCTGCCAGACATTGATCCTCTAATTACTCTGCATATTCCTCAAATCACACCTAATTTTTTTAAAGGAGGAGAGTGGGGAAGGAAGAGTGTTTTCGGTTATAGGAAGCAGCATGTTCCCCATATTATTGAAGCATAGATATTAGCCTTCTAGAAATAGGAAAAAGTTTAATAAAAGTGAGAAATCATAATTGTGGCTGTCTTAAGCTCATCTGTGGTGACTAGATGTGTGTACAGACAAATGATTTAAGCTCCATAAAATGCTTTTTCCCTAGACTAAGGACAGGCAGAGGCAGAACTTCACAGTGGAAGAAGGGCTGTCAATTGCCACTTGGAGGCCTCCACTCATCTCAGGAAACTCAGCCACTACTTGTGGGTATGCTGTCATGGGTGGGATGACTGATCTGCAATCCTGAGCCGGGGCCCTGCCTGGTGAAGAGTGAGGACTGGAGGCTCACAATGAAGAGAGAATGGATTTCTTTCCATATGGGGACTGTAGTGTGTTGGAGCTGTCAGTGTAGGAACTAGATCCTTTATTCCATCCCTAGGGGTGAGTAGGGTGGTACCATAGCAACTGCAGTGGCAAAGGGGTTGTGGGGATTTCTGCCTCAGAGAAATGCAGAGCTGCCTCTGACTGAAGTGTCTAGGCAGGGCAGGGTAGTTGTTAAGCTATTAATTTTAAATGGTTGAATTAGTTCATGGCTTGAAACTTATAATCTTGGAAAAATAATATTTTATAACATGTAACAAAAATCTAAATATATATAGCGTTGTTTAAATTCAGTTAAGATGAAGGGGAATGCAATTTTCAGTCTTGAATTTCTAATTATTTCAAAATCTATCCATTTAACCATAGTTGAAAATAAGTATAATTTTTATAATAGTTAGTCTATAAGTTTATAATAAGCCTATAAACTTTTTGATCTACTAAATGATAATAATGAATATCCTGTAATATTTGCAAGGAATGCTCAATAAGTTTTACTTAAATTGTGTCATTTGATATCAGCTCAATTTAAGAATTAACATTTTCATTTGTCTATTTCTTGGTTGCTTGATTTATTTTCCAGAGACTAGAAGAGAGAATGGCATTCAAATTTTTTTTTAAAAGATATTTACCACAATGAGCATATCTGACACCTACATTTTGGTTTCTAGTTTCCATTCCTCATTAAAAGAAGCTAGAGATTTTTAAAGAAATGGCTAATTTTATGACTAGGTTAGGGAAGGCACCTGTGCCAGAAAGTAATAAAGTATACTAAAACGTGTGTGTGTCAGTGTGTGTGTGTGTGTGTGTGTGTGTGTGAAGGCAAGGTAAAAAGGATATAAAAGCCAGCATGAAGAGGCTCTCTTTGTCTAAATCTGGGAAAATATGAGCACACACCAAAATAAAGTAATGGATTACAACCTACTTCCTTGGAACAGAATGCCAATTAATAAATACAGAAGGAATAATGGAGTGAAAAACTTATAATTTTGCAACCGTTGTAGTAAAAGTATATTCAGGCAAAAAGTATTAATGTCTGCCAGATTGGAAGGAAGGGGTAAATTTGAAAATAAATCTACATATAAAATAAATCTACATAGTCTTCAAGTATTTACTCACAGATTCTTATATTAAAGTTAGTCATTCATGGGTAGAACATATATTTCTTAGTAGAATTAATTCCCTCAAGATCATAAGATTTAAGTTATTCATGAAATGCAAGTTAAAACATTTTACATAGGTCTGTAACTATATATAACATGCTAAAGGATAGATAAATAATAGACACATCATAAGAAATATATTTTATGATGCTACAAGAAAACATATAGATAATATTAAGCAATGAACTTATTAAACTAAATAGTTTTGCTAATGACACCTTGACTTCAATTTCAACATTTCCAGTTTTGTAAGAAGAATCACATAGACATCATCACATTTAGTTAAGTTTTCTAAAAGGTAGTACTTGCAAGGCTAATGCAACCAATAAGTTGTTTCTTTATATAGAAATTTTCTAGGCTAAACTTACTATTTCTATGTTAATTGGTTTTGCATTAATTAGGATAAACATGACCATAAATTGTACCAGATGATTATGTGACATGGAAAGACAAGTTCATAAGACTGTCCTGGTTTCTGTTTTACCTTTCTTTACTCTCTGTCTCTTAGTCAGCCTTGCCTCTCTCTTCTTGCCTCTAAATATGAGAAGACCTCAAGACTCTCTCAGCCATTCTCCTTTTATTACTCTGGTCTTCTTTTTATTCATCATCATTCATACATGTTACTTCAGTTACCACCTACATGAGAATGACTCAAACCTTTCCATTGCCATTTCAACTGTCTTTTGCTTTGGCTATGCTGCCTCTTTTTGGTTGCATATACGTTTTAGGATTGTTTTTTCTAGTTCTGCAAAGAATGATGATGTTACTTTGATGGGAATTGCATTGAATATGTAGATTGCTTTTTGCAGTATGGTCATTTTCGCAATATTGATTCTACTCATCCATGAACATGGTATGTGTTTCCATTGTTTGTGTTGTCAATGATTTATTTCAATAGTGTTTCATAGTTTTCCTTGTAGAGATCTTTCACCTCCTTGGTTAGATATATTTCTAAGTATTTTTCTTTGCAGCTGTTATAAAAGGGATTGAGTTCTTGATTTGTTTCTCAGCTTGGTTGTTGTTGGTGTATAGCAGTGCTACTGATTTGTGTACATTGATTTTGTATCCTGAAACTTTACTGAATTCATCACTCTATTCACCAAATAGCGCTGGGATAATTTTCAAGCCACATGTAGAAGAATGAAACTAGATCCTCATATTTTTCTTAAACAAAAATCAACTCAAGATGGACCAAAGACTTATGTCTAAGATTTGAAACCACAAAGACTCTAGAAGATGGCATTGGAAGAATTCTTCTAGACATTCACGTAGGCAAAGGATTCATGATCAAAAACCCAAAACCAACTGCAACAAAAAACAAAAATAAATATATGCGACCTCATTAAATTAAAAAAGCTTCTGCACAGCAAAAGAAACAACAGCAGAGAAAACACACAACTGACAGAGTGGAAGAAAGAATTCACAAACTGTGCATTTGACAACTGACTAATATCCAGAATCTACAAGGAACTCAAACAAATCAGCAAGAAAAAAAACCCAAATAATCCCATCAAAAAGTGGGCTAAGGACATGAATAGACAATTCTCAAAAGAAGATATGCAAGCGGCCAACAAACATATGAAAAAATAAAAGCTCAATGTCACTAATGTTTAGGGAAATGCAAATTAAAATCACAATAAGATATCACCTTACTCCTGCAAGAATGGCCATAATAAAAAAATTAAAAAAAACAGATGTTGCCATGGATGTGATGACAATGGAGCACTTTCACTGCTGGTGGGAATGTAAACTAGTACAACCACTACAGAAAACAGTATGGAGAGATTCCTCAAAGAACTAAAAGTAGAATCATCATTAGATCCAGCAATCCCACTACTGTATATCTACCCAGAAGAAAGGATGTCCTATGAAAAAGACACTCACACATGTATGTTTATAGAAGTACAACTTGCAACTGAAAAAATATGGAACAAGCCTAAATGCCCATCAACCAATGAGTAGTTAAAGAAAATGTGGTATATATACACCATGGAATACTACTCAGCCATAAAAAGGAATAAAATAATGGCCTTAGCAGCAACCTGTATGGAGTTGCAGATCATTATTCTAAGTAAAGTAACCCAGGAATGGAAAACCAAATATCATATGTTCTCACTTATAAATGGGAGCTAAGCTATGAGGACACAAAGGTGTAAGAATAATACAATGAACTTTGGAGGCTCAGGAGGAAGGGTGTATTAGGGATGAGAGGTAAAAAACTAGGCATTGGGTAAGGTGTACACTGCTTGGGTGATGGGTGCACCGGAATCTCAGAAATTACCCTTGAAGAACTTATCCATGTAATCAAAAAATAAAAAATAAAATGTTTCAACAGCTTTCTACAGCTCTCCTTCTCTTGTCTCCTCCCTTTTTTTTTTTTTAAATACATGTTACTCTTTAAATTTCAGACAATCTCCTTACTGATCATTGCTGCATAATTCCATGGTCCTTTCCCAACATGGTGCCTTTTCTCATGCAGCTCTCTCTTGCTAAAATTCCCTTTTGTCTTCACCTAGCAAAATCCTAATGTCTTCAGATATCAAGTTTAAGCATCATGTCCTCAGTCTCAAGAAATCCTTCCCTACCCTCCTTAAAATGATGTCCAACTCTCTGCAGCTTCTCCAACCATTTTGTATTTTTCCTTTACAGAACTTACACAAAATCGTTTTACCGTATGTGATGATATGATGATCTTTATTCCAAAAAAAGCCTCTAGATTCTAAGCTCCATGAGGGGAAAAAAAAATAGTCTGTTTTTAATCACACTGCATCTTCAGACACAGCAGAGTGCTTAGCACATGTTAGGTACTCCATAAATACCTACAAATACCTACTGAATAAATGAATGATTGAATGATCCATCTGTGTTTCCTAAGCAGTCAATATCATTTACATCTGTATTAGAATGAAGGCCAAACTGAGAAAGGATATGGAAACAGGTGGGATATCTGATAGAAAGACTATTGCTAGAAGCATTGAGCCACACTGAATTGAAAATCATCAAATTTTATTTCCACAAAAAATAATATCCCCCAAGATCCTCCTTTCACAAGTGAGTAAACTACAAGATGCTGGTCTGACTGCTGTAAGTGCAAATCATAATAAGATTTGCTTCCAGAAATTTGTGATAATCTAAAAGATGGTAGGCACCGTGCTCAGTGTTTGCGTGGTGAATATAATTGAATTCTCCTAACCAATTTTTCTTAACCACAGATCAGAAAACTGTAGCTTAAAGGGTTAAACAACTAGCCAGTATTATATGGCTATTAAACAGCATCCTGCTTGTATTTGCCTCTACTGCAAATCATGCTCTTACAGCTACCCTAAAATAGCTAATTCTATTCATGTAATTCTTCTTCATTATCTTCAGGTGTCTCCTGAAATATAAACTCATTTTATCAATTATTGTCTCATTCAGACATTGCATTTTTCACCAACCCCACATCTAGATATAATTTCTATGTATTTTCTCTCTCAACTCTTGTGTCTGTGTCTTCTGGGACCCAATTTCATGACAAAACACATTCTCCTATAGTATTAGCCTCTTCATAGCACCCTGATTTACTGAAATTTAAGTCTGCCTAGTGGATATTCCTGTTATCTGCAGTCTATGGAGTGGAGGCTTCTCTTTCCCCACTTAAGTGTCTTTTTGTATGAGAGAGAGAAAGAGAGAGAGAGAGAGAGAGAGAGAGAGAGAGAGAGAGAGAGAGAGGGAGACAAAGACAGAGAGAGAGAGAGAGATACTAGATTCTGAGTTGCAGTGGAAAGAGTAATTGAGCTATCTTTTTATTCTGGAAAGGACACTCAAGTGGAACTTAAGATCAATAATATTTGGTTGAGCTCCATCCAATTCAATCAAGTTTAAATATTGTATGAAAAAAAAGAAGATAGTGAAATGGTATAGGTAGAAGGAATCCTGTGAATCATTTTGTCAACTCTTTAATTTTCCATGTAAGGAGATTGAGCCCCCCCAAAAAATTGATACCTGACGAGTTTAAATAAGTAATCAGTGGCAGAGCTAGGACTAAATTTTACATGTATCAACTAATAACGTGTTAAAATAATACTGAGACTTTTAAAAAATCAAGTTAGATTAAACATTTAATAACTTCTATCTTGCATATCTTGTCTTGTTTAACCAAACTTTCTTCACATGATGATTTCTTAAAATAATTGGTTAGTTTAGTCAAGGTTCATGACACTATCACTTCTGAGATCTAAGGCTTATTATTATGTAAATTTTCATATGCTCAAAGAAACACAGACAGATTTTTTTGGTTTTACTCTGAATTATCTCAGTATTTAATCAGAGCCATAGAATAATCACAGATCTGACTTTTTTTTTTTTTTTAAAACTATTCATAATTTATAAAGAAGATAATCTCAGTGGATATAGAAACATGGATATGTTCTTCTTTGTACACTAAAACAAAAACAAAACAAAAAGTAAACCCTGGCATAATTTACGTTTGCCATATAGTCCCATACATTTTCATTTCACAAATGAGTTGAATATTTCTAACTTTATATTTGTTAAAAAACATGGATTAACATATATTAAAAAATAATTATTAATTGTTTTCCATGGGTAGTTATTGATCACACTAAATATTCATATATTTTGTCCATTCTCACATGTGACTACTTTTGACATAAAATAGATGAGTAAAATTTGAGAAAGCCTACTGGCCGCATGGGTATTGAATAGTAAACTTGGTTTCCATTTTAATAAATTCTAATGAAATCATTGACCATAGCCTGGAAGAGTTTAAAATAACAGGATTCATGTTGTGACAGGGGACTCTTAGTACAGAATATTGAATTATTTAAGCCTTGTCTACTGAGAGGGTTAAGTTTGACAACCAATGGTGCTATTATCATTGATATCACTTATTCTACACACATTTATTGAGCTCTTCTGTAATTTAGTCAGAGTTCTAAATGCTGAGGAGATAAAGTGACGCAAGACCTAGGCCCTGCCCTCATAAAGCTCACAGTCTAATAGCTAAGCCAAAATAGCAACCCAACAAGGACGGTGCAGTGTAACACATACTCTAAGAGTAAAGATCCCAAGACACTGAGAGAACCCAGAGAAGGTATATGGAATTCAGCATGTAGGGAAGAGGAAGAGAGATGAAGGGAGAGGATGTTGAGAAGAAAAGCAAGAGACTCAATAACTCGGACTCCATCACTGTTTAATGTGATGTAATCTGCTAGGGAAGATGTAATGTCAGCTGTAACAGGCAGACTATGAAGCCTGACAGCTGATAAAGAAAGTGGTCTCTTGGAAACTGCAATTTAGCAAGATCTAGTGGAGCTTCTCTTTAATTCATTCCTCTTGGATGTGAGCTGAATTAACGAAAAGATAGCATTGTAAGGAAGGAATTCACTACTGGATGTGTGAATTTTTTCACAGGTGAAATTGTATCAAGTAAATTTTCACAGATAAAATTTTTTCACAGACAGAACCTAAGACCATGATTTTTTTTTTTTGGCTTCTACACAGCTCCATAAAAAACCTAAGAACTGTCAAATGTTCAATAGATTTGTTAAAACAAAGCATCATTGCCAAGAAGAATTTTTTTTTAGCTCTGACCAGTCTTAGCCAAATACTTGAGCACAAGTCTCTTTCTTCCATAAATGACAGTTTGGGGACAGTTTAGTGAACTGACTCAAAGAAGAGGGTAATATTGTCACTGAGATGACTGACTCTCTGTTCTTTTTTTTTTTTTTTTTTTGGCAATGCTTAAAATAATACTTGGGCCAAAATGTCTAGATTCAAGTGTCTATGGTATTAGCCCAGGTGAAAATATTCTGTAAAATATTATTTTTCTAAAATAAAAATGTGTATATGAGGAAACTTCAAATAGTTGTCAGAAACATGGAATTAAATGATGAAAATAAAAATACAAACTTTATATATCAACATAAGCTCCATTAAGTTTGACACTTTTGTAAGTGATGATACTAGACATTTAGTTTATCCCTAAAGACTTGAGGGTCTTAGAAATTTAACCATATCAATGTAGTCTATTCTTACATTATTAACTGAAAAAAAATGGATGCCCTTCACAGAATTTTTTAAGACTGAGAAACAAGCAGAAGTCAAAAAGAGCCTGATTATGACTTAAAGGTGAATGCCTAATATGGTTTGGATTTGTGTCCCCAGTCAAATCTCATGCCAAATTGTAATTCCCAGTGTTGGAGGAGGCATCTGCTAGGCGATTGGATCGGCAGATTTCCCCCTTGCTGTTATCATGTTACTGAGTGAGTTCTCATGAGACTCATTGTTTATAAAGTGAGTAGCACTTCCAACTTTTCTCCCTTGACCTCAGGCTCCAGCCATGTAAGATGTGCTTCCTTCCACTTCGCCTTCTGCCAAGATTGCAAGTATCCTGAGGCCTCCTCAGCCATGCTTCCTGTACATCTTGTGGAACTGTGAGCCAATTAAACCTTTTTCTTATAAATTACCCAGTTGCAGATATTTCTTTCTAGCAGTGCAAGAACAGACTACTACAGAAAATTGGTACCAGGAGTGATGCATTGCTAAAAAGATACCTGAAAATGTGGAAGCGACTTGGGAACTGGGTAATGAGCAGAGGTTGGAACAGTTTGGAGGACTTAGAAGAAGACAGGAAGATGAGGGAAAGTTTGGAACTTCCTCGAGACTTGTTAAATTGTTGTGACCAAAATGTTAATAGCGATATGGACAATGAAGTCCTGGCTGAGGAGGTCTCAGATAGAGGTTAGGAACTTATTGGGAACCTGGAGCCAAGGTTAATTCTGCTATGCGCGATCAAAGAGATGATCTGAAATTGGAACTTACATTTAAAAGGGAAGGAGAGTGTAAAAGTTTGGGAAATTTGCAACCTAACCATGGAAAAATGCATAAAAAAGAAAAACCCATTTTCTCAAGGAGGAATTCAAGCTAGCTGCAGAAATTTGCGTAAGTAAAGAGGAACCAAATGTTGACAGCCAGCATAATGGGGAAAATGCTTTAAAGGCATTATAGACACCTTTGAGGCATTCCCTCTCATCATAGGTCCAAAGGTTTAGTAGGGAAGAAAGGTTCTGTGGGCCAGGTACAGGGCCCTGCTGCTCTGCACAGCCTCAGGACGTAATGTCCTGCATCATGGATACTCCAGCTCCAGCCATGGCTAAAAAAGGCCAAGATACAGCTTGGGTCATGGCTTCAGAGGATGCAAGCCCCAAGTCTTGGAGACTTCCATGTGGTGATGGGCCTGTTCATGTACAGAGGGCAAGAGCTGAGGCTTGCTCTCTGTGCACCTGCAGGACCATCATCACATGGAAGCCATGAAGACTTGAGGCTTGCACCCTCTGAGGCTCCACCTAGATTTCAGAGGTTGTATGGAAATGCCTGGATGTCCCAGCAGAAATGTGCTGCAGCAGCTGAGCTCTCATGGAGAACCTCTATTAGAGCAGTGCAGAAGGGAAAGATGGGGTTGGAGCCCTGATGCAGAGTCTCCATTGGGGCACTGCATAGTGGAGCTGTGAGAAGAGAGCCATCATCTTCCAGACCCCAGAATGATAAATCCACCAACAGCTTGCAACATGTGCCTGGAAAAGATGTAGATACTCAACGCCAGCACATGAAACAGCTGTGGGGACTGTACCATGCAGAACCATAGGGGTGGAGCTGCTCAAGGCCTTGGGAGCCCACCCTTTTCTTCAGTTTAGCTTGGATGTGAGACATGGAGTCAAAGAGGATTATTTTGGAGCTTCAAAATTTAATGACTGCTCTGCTGTGTTTTGGACTTGCATGGGGTCTTTAGTCCCTTTGTTTTGGCTGGTTTCTCCCACTTAGAATGGGTGTTTTTACCCAGTGCCTATACCCCCACTGAATCTTGGAAGTAACTAGCTCATTTTTGATTTTACAAGCTCGTAGGTGAAAGGGACTTGGCTTGTCTAAGGTGAGAATTTGGACTATGGACATTTTAGTTAATGTTGGAATTAGGTAAGACTTGGGGGACCTTTGAGAAGAAAGGATTCTATTTTAAAATGTGAGAAGGACACGAAATTTTGGAGGGGCCAGGAGCAGAATTATATGATTTGGATTTGTGTTCCTGCCCAAATTGCATGTTGAATTGCTATCCCCAGTGTTGGAGGTGGGGCCTGGTGGAAGGTGATCGTATCATGAGGGAGGATTTCCTTCTTGCTGTTCTCATTGTAGTGAGTGAGTACTCATGAGATCTGGATGTTTATAATATGTGTAACACTTCCCCTTCCACACCGTCTTTCTCCTGCTCCAGCCATGTAAAATGTGCCTCCTCCAAGTTAGTACAAGCTTATGTTGGTGCAAACAATTTTGAAATGCAAGCATATTTTTCCTTTCCTTTCCTTTCCCTTCCCTTCCCTTCCCTTCCCTTCCCTTCCCTTCCCTTCCCTTCCCTTCCCTTCCCTTCCCTTCCCTTCCCTTTCCTTCTTTCTTGTTTTTTTCTTAATATAGGGTCTCACTTTGTCACCCAGGTTGCAATGCAGTGGTGCAATCTCAGCTCACTGCAGCCTCAGCATCTTAGGCTAAAGTGACTCTCCCACCTCAGCCCCTCAAGTAGCTGGGACTACAGGTTCACAGCATTACACCTGGCTAAGTTTTGTGTTTTTTGTAGAGATGGACTTTCGCCATATTACCCAGGCTGCTCACAAACTACCGAGCTCAAGTGGTCTGCCTGCCTCAACCTCCCAAAGTGCTGGAATTACAGGCATGAGCCACCATGCTTGACCAGTTTGTTCATAATATGCATTTTCCATGAAATTTTTGAAGACCTCTCATATTTCATCACCAGCTAATATTTAGATACTACCATCCTTTTAATATCTTCCTTTTACTTCAATTTTTTCCATTTGCATTCCTAGTATCAAGTATGTATTTATACAAAATATATTTAAAAATGTATCCTTTTGTGGTCTTGTAAGTGCATGAAAATATCATTTGGTTGGCTAATGGACTTGGATAAAGGCTTGGGCCAGATGTATCCATCTACAAATATGAAAATAATCATCACTTCTTCACATATTGTTAACAAGTTATTGATACATTTTCTATGAACTTAGATTTATTATGTAAATTATTTTTCTACCTAAAAGAGCCTTGCAAGACAATTTGGCCAAACCCCTTATTTTGCCTGTGAGGCAATTAGAGTCTAGAAAAAGCTGGCATTTAGTCCAGATTCCTATAGTTAGGTTATATCTGAAATACAGCAGATTTCTCTACCCACTGTGCCTATGAACTTGCCACTATAGCTGTATTTATAAAAGCCAACTATAGTTTCCTTTCTTTAAAACACGTACAATCATTTCCACTATAGTGGTTATTTTGAAAACACAAATTTGTTCCAACACAATTGACATTTTAGAAACAATTTGGGCATAATGCAAATTTCATGGTTGTTTATTCATTATTTTTTCCATGAGAAGTATTAGTTGGTGCAAAAATTGTCACCCAGCTGAAATGAGCCACATAGGAATACAGTCACATGCCACATAACAATATTTAGGTCAATGATAGACTGCATATATGAGAGTGGTCTCATAAGATAATGCCATATTTTTACTGTACCTTTTCTATATTTAGATATGTTTAAATAAACACTTAGCATTGTATTACCATTGCCTACAGTGTTCAGTACAATAGCATGCTGTACAGGTTTGTCCCTAGGAGAAATAGGCTGGTATAGCCTGGTTCTAGCAGGCTATACTATCTAGGTTTGCATAAGTATACTCCATGATGTTTGCACAGGGACAAAATTGCCTAAAAACACATTTCTTGGAACATATCCCTGTCATTAAGCAATGCATGACTGCACATAAAATGCATACATCTCAAACACCTGCCAGCTACCTAAGTCACCATATATCTTATAAACCACACTCATTGAGGTAGACAGAATAGGCCCCCAAAATGTCCATTCCCTGATCCTTGGAACTGACGAATATTATGTTATATGGTGAAAGGACTTCATGGATTTAATGGAAGTTACTAATCATTGACCTAATTAAAAAGAGATTATTCTGGGTTATACAATGGGCCTAATCTAATCACATGAGCCCTTAAAAACAGAGCTTTCTCTGGCTGGAGCAAGAAATATGAAACAGAAGGACAGTTCCCAAGCATTGGAACGGTTTGACAGACAGTTAGTGGTTCTGAGATGCAGGAGCCATATGTATGGACTAGAGAGAGGCCTGTAGGAACTAAGGAAGACTTCCTTTAATAGCTAATAGGAAAATTGGGACTTCAACTTGTATCCCTCAAGAAATGGCTTCTGCAACAACTGGATGAGCTTGGAAGTGGAGTGAATCCTTCCCAGAGGCTCCAGTGGAAAAACAGCCCTGCCAAAACTTTGATTTTGAAACCTGAAGCAGAGAACCAGCTGAACTACACTATGGCCAGACTTCTGACTCATGGAAACTGCCAAATCTGTGATAATTTGTTCTGGTAGTAAGGAAAAACAAACATATCTTTTCACATCTGGTGTGACAAGTTTTCATCCAATTTCATATAATTCTCCTTGTGGCACTGCACAATAACTCGCAAACTGCAACCTTTCTAATGCCCACTTTCACAAGCAAACTCCAGGGATTTTTAAATATAAAATGTCATATTTATTGAATATTCGTGTATATCTTCATCATTAAACACATGTAAGACTTTGCCACCATTTTTATTATGTTTTCTCCTATTTTGTGTGTCATGGATAAAGTTTTTCAGTTTCATGCCCCATTTTTCTGTAACCCTAGTGGTTTCTATTGCAGAATTTTGTCTAGTATGATTAGTTTTAAGAATGCATATATTTTGGTCTCTTTCTCTCTCTCCCTCCATATATATATATATGTATACATACATATATAGCAATATATATAAATCGCAATATTTATCTCTCTATATATTGCGATTTATGTATATATATTGCTATATATATATATATATAGAGAGAGAGAGAGAGAGAGAGACCCATTTCCATCACACCTCTCTACAATGTTATAGACCCATTTTCATAATATAATATATTGCAATTGTTAAATGGAACAATTATATATGCAATTATTCCTTTGTGTGTGTGTGTGTGTGTGTGTGTGTGTGTATAGTTATAATGTTCTGGCTTCTACTTCTTGTGTCTTGGAAATGGGTCCGTTGGATATAATCTGAATTTATACAGTGCTGATTAGTTTCATTACATAATTACTCTATAAAATGTCTCATTGCTTCTAGAGCTTCATAGATGCTTCTTCTTTGGAGCAACATTATTGCTCTCTACCTCTTCTTAGGGGTAGCTATAAGAGTTAGGTGTCTTCCATGGGTTTTCATATTATCCTATTTATATAAAGATTCAACTCATCATTCTGTGTATTAATTGCCCGTGTATTTTCCTAAATTCCTGTTGGATTAGAAACTTTAAGAAGACAGATACCACATCTATTTTATTTTTTCATATTGGTGTATAACAGCACTCTGACTTTTACTTAACACATAAAAATATACAATCAATATTTGTTTAATGAAAATACTATAAATAATTGAAAATATACGCGATAGTTCAACCCTGTGTGTATTCCTATCTTCTCACAATGTGTATGGCTGCGCAGATATAATAAAATTTTCTTTTAATTACTAGAACTATTTATTTCAACATTTCCTTCTATGCATATTTTAGAATTCTTTCACCAAAAATATGCATCTAACTCTAGTAATAGTTATGCGAGATACTTCAGGCCATGACATGGAGCAAAATATTTGTTGAGATATAGAGCATAGAATTAAAATTGTTTCTTATCTCTTTAGGTCAGATTCCAAGTATACTATTTCCTAAAGCTTTATAATTGGTAATCATTGTTTAAAGATAAAATTAGCTCCATAATTTGGCTTAGTAGCTCTTCTAAGGTGTCTATGCTGATGTGAGATAGACAGGCTTCAATTTATGAGCAATTGAGGCAGGATAGCTTACTCAACCCGCAAAGTACTTGCAAAATATATGAAATGTTACAGCTCTAGTTGAAAATACTATATTAAAATGTTTCTGGGGTCACATTAAAAATGATTGAATGATTTGAAAACTCTGTTAATCTTATAGTTTGTTTCAGGAGAGAAAAGTCAGATAAACAGTTTGGTAATTTGCAATTACTCCTTAATATGAACATGACTAGAGGCCAGAGGCTAGAGAAGAGCATAGCATATAATCAAAAATGGAATAGTCCAATCTTTACATACCCATAGCATATTTTAACTATATTCTTTAAAAATTTTATATGCAAGTAGATGATAGTTAATCATATTTGTATGAATTCTGCCTTCAGGGAGTAACAAATTCAGAACTGTGTGAGCAGAGTACAAATGAAGGGAGAGTAACAGAAGTAATCCCTATACTTATGGAATTTATAATCTAGTTAGTAGATAACAAAATAATAATCTAAACAGAAGAATAGCCCAGGAAGAAGAAGGCATGAGAAGGCACTAAACAGTGTGACACAGATGCAGAAGCTAGATTCAAAATTCTGTATTTGAGAGAAGAGAATGAGGACACTGAGGACAGGAATAGTCAGAAAGACCACTCTGCTGGGAGATCGCTTTGCTCAGATAAAAACCATGAAGCCAATGGTTTGTAACTTGGGCAACTGTTCACTGGGAACCCAAATGGGTCTGCCAGCTTACTTTGCATTCACCGAACAACCAGCAGCTCATAAAAAAAAAAAACTTTCAGTCATTGCTGACCTTGATTAGAATTGAGGCTGGAGCCAAAGAAAAAAAAGTGAGGTTTCTGTGTTCCAATTCTCTATTCCACTCATTCTTTCCAAATCCTGGTTGTGGGCTAAGCTCTGCTTAACCACAGAGTGCAAGAAATAGATGCAGCCTTTTAGGTATGTGATAACAACAATCATAAATAAGTACAAACACACATATACCTGCAAGCAAATAGAAGAGCACAGATGGTACAAGAGAATCTTTCTATAGGTCTTGAGCCAGACCCCATTACTCTCTGTTTCATATAATGGCCTTGTGCAGTAACTGTGGACCATCACACTGCACAGATGGAAGAGAGAGTTAGAGGGCTATTGAACATGCGAATTTTCCCAGTGTGTCACAATTACAGAAACATCTGTGCTAAATATTTTCAAGCTGATCCACTATAAAAATTGGCAATGTTCAATAGCACTCAATGTCTTCCCCTTCCCTAGTGGGAAAGCAGTCTAATGATTGCATTTGGGACTACAGCATAAGGCATGTACCTATGCAGATTGCTTGCTGTTTAAAGGGGTCTCATTTGCATTATGCTGTTTGTAATGTTCTTTCTTTATCCCTCCTCCTTTCTCTTTTGCTTGCAAATGTAAACTGAAAGGGAAATCAAACCATTTGCTGCAGATGTCATTGAAATGTTTCCGAGGGCTCAGTTAATGGAACGACCTGGGCAGGGGCAAGAAAGAAGAGAGCAATAGGCCGGGCGCGGTGGCTCAAGCCTGTAATCCCAGCACTTTGGGAGGCCGAGACGGGCGGATCACGAGGTCAGGAGATAGAGACCATCCTGGCTAACACGGTGAAACCCCGTCTCTACTAAAAAATACAAAAAACTAGCCGGGCGAGGTGGCGGGCGCCTGTAGTCCCAGCTACTCGGGAGGCTGAGGCAGGAGAATGGGGGAACCCGGGAGGCGGAGCTTGCAGTGAGCTGAGATCCGGCCACTGCACTCCAGCCTGGGCGATAGAGCGAGACTCCGTCTCAAAAAAAAAAAAAAAAAAAAAAAAAAAAAAAAAAAAGAAGAGAGCAATAAGGCCTCTTGACATTAATTGTAGACTGTGCTGCCTGTTAATTTTGATTATGTTGAAAGAAGTGATTGGCTACATCTGCATTTACTCACAATCCTGCAACTTCATTCTAGGAATTTACTAAGGAAAGCATTCACAGCATTTTTAACTTACATGACTTTTGCCTTCAAGAAGCTTGCAATCTTAGCCAGTGCCTTGTAAATTTACTATACATATAAATTGCATGAGTTTCTCACAGAATGAAGATTCTGATTCAGTAGATCTGGGATGAAACCCAAGATTCTGCATTTCTGACAAGCTCCCAGGTGGTACTCATGCTGTTGGTTTAAAAACTACATTTTGCATGGCAACATTCTGAGCTCCAAGAATGTAAGATAAAAATAGTAAATGCATCATTTGCCCTTTTCACTGACCTGAAATTTCAAATATTCTGTTAAAATAATTAAGTGGGAGGCCATAAGGCTGAGGTGACTCCACTATCCTGGGTTTCTACATAAGCCAACCAAAACCCAACTCAGTATAAATGGAAACTGCCAACTAACCTCTAATTAGAGATAAGGTTAGAAACAATTAACACTTTTCTGGGTCAAAGATGGTGAAAGGTCAACCGTGGTAGAATCAAAAAATAAGACAAGTGTAATAGAGAAAGGTAAACTGATTGGAAAGCATAAAGTTGGATAAGACTTCAGTTTTCCAGATGGATTTTCTAGGAGTACGGTGGTATAATTTTTTTTTTTTTTTTTTTTTTTTTTTTTTTTTTTTTTTTTTTTTTTGAGACGGAGTCTCACTCTATCACCAGCCTGGAGTCCAGGTGCGATTTCAGCTCACTGCAACCTTCGCCTCTTGGGTTCAAGCAATTCTCCTGCCTCAGCCTCCCAAGTAGCTGGGATTACAGGGATGTGCCAACATGCCCAGCTATTTTTTGTATTTTTAGTAGAGATGGGGTTTCACCATGTTGGCCAGGATGGTCTCAATCCCTTGACCTCGTGATCCACCTGCCTTGGCCTCCCAAAGTGCTGGAATTACAGGCATGAACCACCGCTCTCAATCAGTGGTATGATTTTTAAAATATAATGAAAGTAGGAGAATAGACAGATCATAGATACTGAAATGCCCAGTAAAATTCTGAAGCTAGAGCCTGAAAGAGACTCATATCGATGAAAAAGCTGACCTTCACACCAGATCAAAAGAAGACGTGGACATGTTATTAGGGAATATACCATATACGTATAGGTAATTGTACAATAGAGCAGTTAAATGAAATAAAAAAAATAATCCTACTGATTAGATGTACCGATGAGACAGGGAGAAAAAAGTAAACAAAACTACAACAACAGCAAAATTCTTCATGTTAGTAGAATATTAGAAACGTGTAAGATAAGTGAAAGCAGGTAAGCAAAAGATTGAAGAGTCAGTGACGGGTCGAGGCAGTGGCAGATCCAGATGTAGGATAGCCGTTTTGTTGATAGAACATTTCAAGGGGTATGTATTAAGGCTGTATAAGCATAGCTGGAATTATTGCTTTGAAAGAACGTTTAATTTAAATGACTTCATCATTGTTGGAGGTTTCAAAGGGTCTACTCTCACTTCCCAAACCACCCTATCTACTGCATTGTTACTTACTACAGAGAGAGTATTCATGACATTGGATATTATACAAAATGTATTTTTTGCTTTTTTGAGTAACATAATTCATAATTTATCTGGATCTCCTATTTAGTTCCTAAATAGAAAAAATACACTATGTTTAGTTATCCCTTATCTCCCTGGTCAATTCAATTCTCTCCTGTCACTTTCCCCTTTACCCCCTGTTGTCATTAAGTATAAGCTGCTATTTAAAAAGAAGAAAACTCTACAAGAGCAAACTGAGAAAATTCTCTCCTGGCATCGTAACATGACTAAAACCCAATTTCACCATAAAAATAAAGGTTTAAAATGATTATATTGCACTGAATAATATCATACCAATGATTCACTACAGAAAGATCCACATAATATGAAAAATACCAGCCAGGTAAAAAGCGCTTCCTATGTATACTACACACAATGCTAGCTGTTAATCTAAAATCATTTCATATTGTTATAACTTAGAGAAGTAGATGTTTTACACCATTTTACAGTTGGGAAAACAAAGCATCACAAAACTTGAATACCACGGCTATTAAACTGAAGAACCAGGACTCACATGAAATCTTTCTCATGCTATATCTCTAATTCTTTTCACTATACTGTAACAGACTGTTCAATTTACAGGAACCAGTACAGAGGAATTCTGTACACTACTGATGGCCCTGAATGACAGTGATGTTTCCTTTAACAGCAGCAGAGCGCAAACGGAGCAAGCTAGTTACCGCCACTGGCTGACAACATCGGTCTGTATCATACATAGACTGGAATGCGCATGGCAGTATGGCATCACTATTCTGATGCAAATTCTACGACTTTTCTGTTTGAAAATAAAGAAGATAATGAGAAGCATCTAATGCAGAGCAGTTTAACGACAAATTTTCAGCTAGAACCCTGGAGGCATAGTACTACAAGGTAGGGAAAAAAATGTAATCCCAGCACTTTGGGAAGCCGAGGCAGGCGGATCACGAGGTCAGAAGATCGAGACCATCCTGGCTAACATGGTGAAACCCTATCTCTACTAAAAAAAAAATACACAAAAAATTAGCCAGGCGTGGTGGTAGGCACCTGTAGTCCCAGCTACTTGGAAGGCTGAGACAGGAGAATGGCGTGAACCCAGGAGGCAGAGTTTGCAGTGAGCCGAGATAGCACCACCGCACTCCAGTCTGGGCGACAGAACGAGACTCCATCTCAAAAAAAAAAAAAAAAAAAAAAAATCCCTGTTCTGGAAAAATTACAACCACTAATAGGAAATACTATACCCACAATTAGAGAGACCCTCACAGAAGGTTACCTCCTTTCTTGTCAAAGGCTTGTCAAGGAGGAGAGGCTTTTTTGATTCAATAGACCATATTGGAGCAGTGCTCCAAAAATGAATGCTCTAATTTCATTCATTTTCTTTTGGTTTAAAATAACCATATTCAGTATGTTATATATATACACACAAACACACATACATATATAGTTATATATATATAGAGAGAGAGAGAGAGAGAGAAAGAGAGAGAGAGAGAGATAAATAGAATGGGTTAAAATACAGAGTTCATAGTTGAGATCAACATGTATAAAATAATTTTGAAACTATAATCTCCTCTACAGATAAAAGAATATCCATGAATATTTTACCATTCACCATGGCATGCCTCCATTATTAGTACCCCGGTAGTCTTAAAGAGTTGAAAATGAGTGTGAAAAACTGGTTCCATTAACATTAGGAATTAGTGAAAGTAAAAAGATGAGTAGTTGAAATCCAAGACATTGTAGAATTTGAGATCATGGAAGCAAATTACGACTTTACGGCTTTTTGTAGTGGAGGTGTCAAAGAAAACCAGAATCAGACAGTAGTTAAAAAGGTAAAAACAGATTTTATTCAGGAATTTATTACAGCATGGGAAAGGAGACCCCAGAATAGAGCTGGGCTTAATTCCTAATACGGCAAGACAAGGGGGGATTTGTAACCAAGACACAGGCTGGTGGATGGATGAATGGAAAATTACTAAGAGGAGACATCAACAGTAGCAGAATTTTGGCTAAACCGACCTAGCAGGATTCTTGCTGAAGGCAGGCAAAGGTGATCAGATATCATTTGGGGGATATTGGAAGATGAAGAATTTGATCTGATATCAAATGTGATCAGAGAGTAAGGGTGGAGAATTTCTTAAAACCTGACTTAGCAGGATTTTTACTAAAACTGGGAGGCAAGGCAAGGACTAAGACGGAAACCTGAGATTGAGACCTAGTCAAGAAAAGGGCTCAGAGGGGCCTGACTGAAGTTTGTCAGAGTTGAGGAGTATCAGAGTTGAACAGATTGAAGAAACTTGACTCCTGCTGGTAGGAAGTCAGCAGTGTGGGTGAGCAGATGGCAAGGGAAAGGTTAGAAAAAACAGTGATCAACACAATTGGATGGACAGACAAACTTTAAGCATGAATACATTATAGTATTAAGATTTGTTTTTGCAAGTGTAACAATTGATTTAAAAAGAGCAGGTATGCAATATTTTAAAACTCTAACTTATTGTAAAGTAATAAGTATGATAAAATTTAGATTTTAGAATTTAACAGACTTGTCTGTTTAACTGTGGTGCACTTAGTGAATTCAAATGTCACAAACACTGACCCTCAATTTCCTTGTTTAGAAATTGCTGGGAATAATGTGCCTAGCATAGGATCATTAACATAGTGTGTGTTCATTTAAGGCCAATTCCTGCCTTCTCCCCTAACCCCAACATTTATTTTAAACTTATTATATTGTATATTCATATATTTTTTCCAGCTTATTCCAAATAAATTGTATACCACTTTGTTTTGTGAAAAATTGTATATTAATATATTCCATAGTATAAAATATGCAATATTCAGCCTACATTTACATTTTCTAAAACTTGCCTAAGAATCAAATTATAGTTTTTAAAATTATGCCAACTGTATTTTCTATCTCAAATTCAATCTATTATGTAGGTTTCTAGGTTATAGGTTGGACTTTGCCTTTTAAAATTTTAGACACTCATTCTCTCTTTCAAAATTTTCCACTATAAATCTTCGAGAGTTCTATGCCCTGCTTAGAACACATTTACATAAATATTATTTTAAAAGCATATATTTACTAAGACTTCACTCTGTACAAGGAACTGTGATTGACAAACCTCAAGGAGCAAAATTAAATCTGAACAAGGCTTTGCCACAATGCACATCCTCACATTGTTTAACTCTGTATGGGAAAAAGAGATCCTATGTCCTCTATCTTCAAAAGAATACTTTTGAAAGTAGCTCATTCAGTTGATATAGAGGAAATAGCTTCCTTTATACCTTTTCTACTTGATTATATATTGTTTTACCACAGTAGCCTGTTTTAGAAATGTATTTTAGAAGTCCAAGTATTCTTACTCTCATTTAGAAATAAAGATAATTCTGGGTGAAGAAAAAATAGAAATAAGGTTACTTTTTTATACTCTTAAGAGTCAGGCAAAGATGTCATTCAATAGAAGAGATTGGACAATGCCACACACTCTAATAATTCCAAATGTTAAAATACCCTAAGCAGGGTCTGAGTCCTGATAGCTTTATGCCAAATCTGGGTTATAGTGGGTTTTTCATTAGAGAGAGCAATGTCTCATTCTCCACCTAGTGAGTAACTAGATAGAGGCTGCCCTCCTGAATTTAAAGGGAAATTAATAATTGACACACTACTTTAAGGGTGGCATGGGGGGTTTTGTTTTGTTGAAAAATCAAGTCCTCAATCCTCTCAGCATCCCTTGCTCTTCTCTGAACTTTGCCTAGTTGTTAACCTCCTCGAGGGTACTGCAGAAATGGAATGGAATCCAATATCTTTAATGGAAACCACACTCTCACTAAGACTGAGCAAAAGAAGATTTTAAACTTCTTACCTAACAAGTCAGCATTTGACTCGCTTGTAAGTCATAGCCAAGTCAATGTTAATACTAAATTTTTCACCTAACACATCATTATTTCAAAGAGGGTAATTAATCAATTAAATATATGGATGTATGTGCATTTATGTGGTTACGAGACATGGTTATATCTAAGTTTTATGATTTATGTGCCTAAAAGACCATAATCTTTTTGCACAAACAAAAGTTTATAAAATGAAGAGAAGAATAATTGATTTATTTTCAAACCAGTACATCAATCCCTGGTGAACAGCCATCTTCTAATACCTGTCTCCATGTTTTTCTTTTTCTACCAACTATAACCACTGCCAACTTGTCAAATGATGCAGCTTTGGCTTCCCCATGGCAACAGATCCCTGCCCTGAGTGACAGGATTTCCATATTGACAACTGGAAAATGTCCCAAATAACTCTGAGAAGCACCTGGAGTTTAATTTCCCATCTTAACATCCACAAGGAGTCCTTTTTTATTATTTCTCACATGTTAAAGTGAGGTTATTTATATACCACACAACTGATGGTGTGATGACAGCCAAGCTAAGCAGAGAGTATTTGAAAGATTCAATAAACGTAGCTTCCCTGAAAATGGTGTATTAATGTCGTTCAAAAGATTTGAATGATCTGCCTAAAATAGCTAGGAATTTTAAGACATGCTTGCATTTAAAACAGTGATAGCATAACAGCACCTAGTCATTTTAACAACAAAAAAAGGTAAAAATGGAATAATTTTCTATAAAAGACATCAAGCTTTCCATGTCAAAGTTTAAGTAAATGTCAGAGAACAAGTAAAAAATACATAAGCATTTCTGCCGCAGAATAGGTATCTTTTAACAAAAGAGGGAGAACCATATTTCTTTCTTCCTAATGGCAACTCTTTATCACTAAAAATAGCACACTAAAAACCTACCAAGTGGAGTGTTTTTGAAAAGTCTGAATTATAGATAGTGACCTGAATAAGAGCAATGAACATTATTAAAAACCACGCACATTGGCAGTGCCTGCCAAGAATATAGTAATCCCTCAGTCACTAATTGTGTGGTGTGTGAGTGTGTATGTGTATGCATGCATGCATATGCCTATGTGTTTAAGTGTACAATTCTATTTGAAAGGTACGATTTTTCTTAATATAAAATTTAGTCATTTTAAAAAAAATCTAGTGCCATAGATTTCTCCTTGAATTCTGCATTAGATTTTTTGAAAACTAGACATTAATATTCTTTCTTTATGTAATTCCCATAGATGGCACAAATTTGCTTTTTCTTCCATTGAACTTTGATGAAAAAATTAAACAACATGCTTTTGCCGTATAATAATGTTTACTTTTCTTATTTACAACAGCAAAGGCTTTATGGCCATGATTTTGTTCTGTCCTCAGTTGATAGACCCAAGGTTAAACTAAAATCATTTTTTATTCCTTGACACTTCCTAAAGTCCTCACTGAAAGGTTTAACAACATATGTTGGCCTCTCACCTCTTCTCCCTTTTCCTTGACTGGACTTTGAATTCCCGTCATAGAAATCGCTGGGTTGAAGGCAGAGGATGTAATGTTGAGCTCCTTCACTCCCAGATCTCAGTGCTGAGAGGCAGGACAGATGTTTGAAATCCCAATGAAAAGAGTGCAAGGAAATGCATCAATGGCTAGTTCTTCTAGCTAGGTTTTCTTGTGCCAAGGAGAAAATAAAATTTCAATATTCCCAATTACTGTGAAGCATTGATGACATGTTATTTTTCTTTTAACGGGTCTTTAGATCTTAGTGAAATTTTCTCATAGTGGCAGATAGTTCAATTCACCTTTTCTTTTCTTAATAACAGGTGTAGACACCTGCAGAGTGTGAGGCTGCCAGTAGTGTCAGGTTTTGATACACCTTTTCCAAAGTGGGAATCATATGGTGATGGAATGCTCCCACTGAATGATGAACTGAAAGAACAGAAGTTCAACAGGGGGAGATGATCCAAACAAAAATGACTGGTCCATGTCTGGTACACAGGATACTTTTACATAACATCAGAGATACCTCCAGGCTGGGAAGGGAAGACTGTTCTTCAAGCAGCCCTTGGAGGGAAACATGGAGTTCTTCTGACTGAAGAAATTAAGGCAAGACAAATTCTAGGAAAAAAAAACCCTTAAATCCGACCATGGTAGTTTTATGGAAATCACACCTGTAAGGCTGGAACAACTGAGGGAAAACTTTTCTAAAACATATAAATGAGGAGACATCATCAAGATTGCCGACTAGAGGTATTCAGCACTTGCCTACTCCACAAAGAAATACCAAGACAAAAAGTAGTTAACCACAAGTTAAATCAAGTGTCTAGAGGAGAATACTGAAATTCAGCAGAGAAGTGATGAAAGCCCACAGAGGCACAGACTTGAGATGGCAGCATACAGACAGAAAGGAAGGCCACAGCTGAGGTTGACTTGGAACTGACAGAGTCCCCACTGTGGGGAAAAGGTAAGTGAGAGGTCTCCAGCAGTCCCCATTGCTACCATGGATGCCTGCAATCCTACCTACAGAAGAGCTCCACAGCCCTTGCAGGTATTGAACTTTTTATAGAAATCTGCCTAAAGACCACACACTGCATTATTCCAGAGGGGGAATCCATACTGGCTCCCTCCACCCACCCACCTAGGCTGCTGCATCACATCATCATTCTGAGAGGAGAGTCATTCCTAGACTACATCCTGCGCTGGGGCCCAGTAGTTCCAGCATCTTCACATCTCTGGGGTCCTGCCAACATCCCACTGCATTCACTCAGAGGGCTGCAACATTAAAACACCACCTGGACCCAGCTATAAAGATATGACCTACGACATGAACCCATGCAGTGCCCTACACCCCGAGGCACAGGCAGTATAGCACAGCAAGGAGGCAGCCCCTAGTACAAAGAGAGCCAACTTAATCATGACACAGAACCAGAGAGCTGCTCTCCCAGGACCTGCTCTCATCACCACCAGCAACCACACCCTTCTGGAGATGAAGCTGCTGTGCACTTGTGTGTGCCCCCTGACATCTCAAAGATTGGCCTGCCTGGGGCCCACCATGACTGTTGCTGATGACACTGGCTTCTCCAGCAGTGGAGCTATCATGTGTTTGCATTCACTTCCCTGGGCCCCAAAGACCAGCTTGCCCAGGACCCGCCCTCAGTAAATCTGTGCCACAGACTTTACAAACACCTGCAGCTAGGCCACTGAGGCACTCACAGACACCACTGATGTTGGGGACAGCCAAATTTATCAAATGCAAACTATACTATTGTGCCCACCTAGAACCAAAGCCAAAAACATCCCACACAGCTGACCTATAAGACACATCTACAGGAAAAAGTCTTTTCCTATATAGGAAAGTACCTCCATATAATTCAAAACAACCATTCTAGCAGACATGTAGATATTAATGTAAGGAAATAAAAGCAAAAAAAAAAAAAAAAAAAGCAAGGAAATGTGATATTTTGAAAGGAATATAATAATTCTCTAGTAATATATCCCAAAAATATAAATCTGTGAAATGCATGAAATGGAATTAAAAAATGATGATCTTAAGGAAACTTAGAAAAACATAATAGAACGGTTAGACAATTCAATAAAATCAGGAAAATAATTAATAATAGAAGTGAGAAATTCAACAAAGTGAGAGATGTCATAAAAAAGAGCCAAACAGAACTCTTGGAAGTGAAAAGTTCAATGAAATAAAAATAAAAATAAAAAAGTATAATTTAGAGCTTCAACAATAGACTAGATCAAGAAGAAAGAATTTATGAACTTTAAGACACATCTTTTGAAATAACCAAGTCAGACATTAACAAAAATGAATAAAAAAGAATTACAAAGCCTACAAGATAAATGTGGCAACATTAAATGAATAAATTTTCAAATTTTGAGGGTTTCAGAAGCAGAAGAGATGGCAAAATGCATTAAAAAACCATTAAATAAAATAACATACAAATTTCCCAAATCCTGGAAAGGATATGAGCATCTAGATACAAGAAACTCAAGATCTTCAAATAGATACAACCCAGAAAGGTCCTCTCAGAGGCACATTGTAGTCAAACTGTCAAAAGTCAAAGAATGAATTCTAAAAATAGCAAGAGAAAACTACCTAGTCACATATAAGGAAATCTCCATCAGAATAAAAGAAGATTTCTTATCAGAAACCTTCCAGGCCATGTGAGAATGAGACGATATAGTCTAAGCACTAAAGAAAAAAAAAATTGTTGAGCAAGAATACAATACCCAGTCAAGCTTTTTTTTTCAGAAATGAAGGAGAAATAAAGTATTTACCAGACATGCAAAAGCAGTGGAAATTCATCACAACTAAACTAGTCCTTCAAGAAGTAACTGAGGCAGTTCTATATTTCAAAGTAAAAAGATAATATCTACCATCACGAAAACATGTGGAAGTATAGACTCACCAGTAGAACAGATACACAAATGAGAAACAGAAATACATCAAACGTTGTTAACAGAAAGGAATCAAACATTATCATTACCAAAAAGTAAACAACCCACCAACATTCAAAGATAAATAATAAGAGGATGCATGAGCACTGTAGCACCCAACTATATAAAGCAAATATTGTTAGAACTAAAGGGAGAGATACACCACAATACTATAATAGTTGGAGACTTCAACACCCCATGCTTAGCATTGGACACACCATGTAGACCGAAGTTTAAAAAAGAAACACCAGACTTAAATGGCACCATATACCAAATGGATCTAACAGACATTTATAGAATATTTCACTGAGTAGCTGAAAAATATATATTTTTCTCATCAGCATATGGAATGTTCTCTAAGATAGACCATATGTTAGGACACAAAACAAATCTCAATGAATTCTTAAAAATTAAAATTATATCAAGTATCATCTCAGAACACATTGGAATCAAACTAGAAATCAGTAAGAAGAGGAACTTTAGAAACTATACAAATATCTAAATATTAGACATGTTTCTGAAAGATCAAGCGGTCAATGAAGAATGAAATAAAAACATTTTTTTGAAACCAATGAAAACTGAAACAAAACTTACCTATGGGATATAGCAAAAGTAATACCAAGAGGGACAATTATAGCAAAAAACTGCTTACATCAATAAAGCAGAAAAATTTCAAATAAATAACCTAATCATGCACCTCAAGAAATTAAAAAAGCAAGAACAAATTACACCCCTGAAAGAGTAGAAGGAAAGAAATAATAAAGATAATAGCAGAACTGAACAAAATAGAGACGAAAAGAGATACAAAATAACCAAAATGAAAATTTCGTTTCTGAAAAGTAAACAAAATCAACAGTGATTAGCTAAACAAATAGAAAAACTGAGCATATCCATCTAAATAAAACTAGAAACAAAAGAAGAGACATTGCCACTGACATCACAGAAATAAAAAAGACCAGTATGAACTATTATGAACAACTATATGCCAATAAATCAGAAAACCTAGAGGAAATTGGTAAATTCCTAGACACATGCAGCCTACTAAGATTGAGCCAGGATGAAATAGAACATGTGAATAGACGAATAACAAGTAATGAGATTGACACAATAATACAAAGTTTCTTAACAAAGTAAAATCAAAGACCAGATGGCTTCACTGCTAAATTCTACCAAACATTTAAAGGAGAACTAACACCAGTTCTTCGTAAACAATTCAAACATATTGAAGAGTAGAGAATTCTTCCTAACTCATTCTACAATATCAGAATTACCATGATACCAAAAACAGACAGGAACACAAGAAAGAAAGAAAACTAAAGTCCTATATCCCTGATAGACATACATGCAAAAGTTTTCAGCAAAATACTAGCAAACGGAATCCTAGAGATCATACATCATTATCAAATGATATTTATCCCAGAAATGCAGTGATGATTCAGCATATGTAAATCCATAAACGTGATACATAATGTAATAGAATGAAGGATAAAAAATACGATCATCTCAATAGATGCAGAAGAAGCATCTGATAAAATTGAACATCTCTTCATGATAGAAGATTCTTAAGAAATTCAATGTAGAAGAAATGTGTCTCAATACGATAAAGGCAGTATATGACAGATGCACAGTTAACATCATACTGAATGAGGATAAGCTGAAAGCTTTTCCTCTAAAACTGGAATAAAACAAAGCTGCACATTTTCATCACTCTGATTCAGAATAGTACTTGAGGTCCCCGCCAGACCAATTAGGCAAGAGAAAGAAACAAAGGGCATCCAAATTGAAAAAGAGGAAGTCAAATTGTCCCTCTGCAGATTACATGATCTCATATCTAGGAAAGCTAAAAGCTGCATCAAAACCACTTAGAACTTATAAATAAATCAAGTAAAGTTTCAGGATACAAAATCAACATAAAAAATCAGTAATGTTCCTGTACACCAGCAATAAACTAGCTGAAAAAAAAAGAAAGCAATTTTATTTATAATAGCTACCAAAAAATACCTAGATATAAATTTAATCAAGGAGGTGAAAGATCTCTGCAATGACTACTACAAAATAGTGATGAAAGAAATTGAAGAAGACCACATAAGAAAAAATGAAGAGACATTTCATGTTCAGTGATTGGAAGAACTAACATTATTTAAATGACCATACTACCCAAAAAGATTTACAGATTCAATGCAATTTCTACCAAAATACCAATGACATTCTTCACAGAAATAGGAAAAACAACCCCAAAATCTGTATGGAACCCCAAAACACCACAAACAGCTAAAGCAATTCTGAGCAAAAAGAACAAAGATGAAGGTATAACGCTACCTGACTTCAAAATATACTACACAGCTCTAATAACCAAAAGAGCATAGTACTGGCTTAAAAACAGACACACAGACCAAAGAAATGGAGAGTAGAGAATTCAGAAATAGATCCACACGTTTACAGCCAACGAAATTTTGGCAAACATGACAAGATCACACATTGAATAAAGGACACCTTCTTCAAGAAATGTTGCTGAGAAAACTGGTTATCCATATAAAGAATGAAAGTAGACCCCTCTCTCTCAACATATGAAAAAAAAAAAGCTCAAAATGGTTTAAATATTTAAAGCATATTTTCATTTATTGGATTGCCTTCTAAAATAGTTGATCATCGAGCAAAGTGCCTTGTAAAGGATTGCCAATTATCAAAGAATAAATCAGTTAGGCAATAATTTTCTAATTATCATATTTTCTTTCCTGAATCTTAACCATTATTTACTCAGCATGTGCAAAGTTCAAGAAGACAAGCACATATCTGAAATATCATTTTCTAGATTACAATTGAAAAATATATTAATTCCTTATGACTATGAGGTATCTCACTATCTTGTGGGCAATCTATTCTGAATATTGACTGGAAAGTCTCCTATTTGTATCTATTGAATAATACAATTAAAACACTCTGATTTGTAAAATTTCACTATTAGCACACCCTCTTGAATATGTTACTTAGGCATTTATTGAAGTTGTTCTTTAGATCATTCAGTCCCATAGGATTCTTTGTGGGGAGTGTGTTCGGGATGGGGGGGGGGACTTATTTCCAAGATCAAAAAAATTAGCAAACTCTGCAAAGTGTTTTACTTTTGAAGAATCAATATGAACATAAGAATGCTGAAAGTTTTTAAGAGTTCTGTAGTAAAGAGATTTATATAAAATACCATTTACCAATTTAGTGTGGCTACAATTTTTCATAAAAAATATAAATGTGGTTAATACATGTTTTAGTAACAATTTAGGAAATACAGATACACAGAATATGAATAGAAGAGGTGAATTATAAAATAAGAGGCAAGGTTTGTAAACAGAGAAAGGTAGACATATATTCATATGGGATTGTTGGGTTGTATGAGGAGATGTCTGCACTCTCATATTCATTGCAGTGTTATTCCAAGCCAAGATACAGAAACAACCTAAGAGTCTGTCAAAAAATTAATGGACACAGAAAACGCGTTGTGAAAATCATTTTCCTATGGACCATCATTTTCATTTTAGGTGATGGGAACAATGGTTACTTTGAAGTTGCGCCTTTTGAACTCTGAAGCTAAATAATGCCCATGGAAGGAACAAAATGAATATGAAAATCTTGTTTCAAGACTTCTTAGTTGGAATTTGGAAAGGATGGGAAATAAAGCGAAGAGGATGTCAATGGAATATTGAGTCTCATATAATTAGCAGATGCAAATTGAACCAAAGGGGTTTCTGAGGAGAAGACAAGTTAAGGTGAGAGTTGTCCATAATGGATTTTGAGTGGTATCTCATGGAAGCTCTCTGTGTGTGTGTGTGTGTGTGTATATGTGTGTGTGTGTGTGTGTGTGTATATCTATGTGTGTATATATACATATGTGTGTATATATATACACATGAGAGCGCACACAGACACACACACATATGTGATTGTATATAGTGTATATACACACATATATATATATACACACACACACACACACAGACACACACACAATGTGATTGTATATAGTAATGAAATATTGTTTAGACCTAAAAAGAAGGAAATCCCATGATTTGCAACATATGGATGAAACTGAAAGATACTATGCTAAGTGAAATAAGCCAGAAACAGAAAAACAAATACTGTATGATCTCACTTGTGTGTGGAATCTGAAAAAGTTGAACTCATGGAAACAAAGGATGAAATGATGTTGTCAGGGGCTGGGGGGGTAAGAGGAAATGAGGCAGTATTGGTTGAAAGACAAACTTTCAGTTGTAAGATGATAAAGTTCTGGGGATCTAATGTACAACATTAATTTGATTGTGATCATCATTACACAATGTTTATATATATCAAAGCATTACATTGCATATTTTGAATGTATACAATCTTCATTTTTCAATTAAATGTTTTCAAATAAAAAAGAACAATGTGAGTGGCTGATTTAACTCATTCTTCTATGAAACAGAAGAGGCTGTACAGCACAGTATCTGACAGGAGGCCTCTTCATCAACATCCTGACAGGAAGCCTCTTCATCAACATCTTGAAAGATGACCAAATTACTACCATGTAAGGCAGCCAAGCACATTACAAACCCTTTAGGTGAGCATGGAAGCCCTTCATAATATGACCAAATGTATCTATTCACATCACAGTACCACTCTCAAGCCCTTATTCTCTTAACCCTTGCTTATGTAAAATACAAGGCATACTTTTTGAAATCAGCCCAGATCTAACAGATCTCTCTTCTTCTTAGGGATCTACCAGATATTTTGGTATTTGAATTATTTAAATTATTTCACTATAATTATTTATATGTTAATTATTTTTTCTATAAGTCTCACATACAATCTTCTGCCAATTTATACAAAATGTGCAAATAGAGTTAAAAAATAATATTGCTGCCTATCACTGTAACACAATGCTAAGTGAAAAACAAATACTCAAGTACACTGTGCAAGTGAATCACATAAATATGTTTAGAGGACAGACTATCTAAATCATTTAAATAAGGATAACATCAAGCATTTTTTAAAATAACATCACAAGATTTTTTAAAATTCATTGCTCAGAAAGAATCTTGGAAGGTAAAAAACTTCTAGCTATTACAAAAATTTAACTCAAAGGAGGCATGATCACTTGAAATGAAAAATACTGCTGTCTGACATCTTAAAACTACCCAAATGGTATGAAAAATAATATAGGAGATATATTTACATTCTTTCTTGCTTGCTTGCTAACTAAAATGTGAAAATTATTTTAATGTTCTATCCTTTCTCTCTGCCTCCACCTAGTTCGACACCAGCATATTATATTCCTTACTAGTTATTTTTATTTTGGTTAGAATTTGGATAGATTTTAGTTGAAAATATCATATTCAATCTTGTCTTTGTATTTTGATTCTGACCTTTTATTTAAGTGACAAGACTGTTGTGTAGTTGGGCCAGTTTTGAAAGGACAGCAAAATTCTTCAGGTCCTAACTGCCTAGAATCTAGAATCTAGAATCACAAATAATCTTTTATGAGCTTTAGAAAATAAAAGCTTATCCAGAATAATTATTTCTTTGAGAAAAGTTGCATAAAACTATGATCTGCTGTTTGTCTCTCTGAGATGAATTTTGTGTAATGGCTAAAATATAAGGAGCATCACCAAAAGCTGTATAGGCTTGTATCTCAACCATTATAACTTGGATAAATTATTTAACTTCTCTGAGCCTCCAAAAGCCTAGGGCTTAGGAGCTACTAAAGTGAGATTTTCCCCCAGCATTTAATTCAAAATATAATTTTTTAAAGTTTAGATTTTTTTAGTTTAAAACAAAAGTAGGAAAAACATTTTTTTAACCTTGATGTATGCAACTTTAAACATCTGTCTACTCAAACTTATTTAAGATTCCAGGGCACTTTTTGTAATTCTGAGCACAAACACTGAATAATTGTTTCCCTCCCACTGAACTCCCTTTAGAATGTCAGCTGAAAGAGATATTTCTGTTATAAACCATTACAGCTATTGTTCCTATTAGGCAATTGATCCATTAACTTTCAAAGGTGATGCATTTCAATACTGGATAAAATATTTGCTTTTGTATAATCTCATTAAGAGATCTCTGGAGCCTTCTGACTGATATAATCTACATGAATACTGATTTAGTAATTGTGAGTGCTACTAAGACTTAACTGGGAAAATAATAGACAACATACTATTTTAATTACAAACACGTTCATAATCCTTTAGAGTTTACAAAATTTTCTCAAATTTAATCTTTAATCTTCTTGAAATAGGAGAGGTATCAATATCCTCATTTTGTAGATGAAAAATTTAAGCTTCAGAAAATAAGAGAATTATAGAAATGTATACAAATAGAAGGTGGTAAAAACAGGATTTGTGTTTTGTTCTAAATTTCCCAAACTTAATGCCATTTTATGATATTTAAATTAAATTTTATTTTACAATAATGCCATACTCATTTTAAGTCAGGATTATTTGCAAATACATAAATAATACAAAAATAATTAATACAACAGTGAAGAAGACTCTTATGCAATTTATTCATTTGTCTTTTTGTTTTTAAGTAAATAGGTTAGGATGACTGGGCACTTTGAATTTGCTAAGTTGGGTGGTGGGTCCAGCATTTCTAGAGAAGAGTTGTACTTCTCTTTGAGTAAAAATACCTGTTTCTCCCCTGGACTGAAGTATTTGCATTCATCATATAAAGCATAAAAATGCACCCATCCATGCATGAATGTGTAAACAAACAAACATACGAGTAAATGAACAAACAAAAGTACAGAAATGCAGAAAGCTATTCTGCTCCTAAAATGGAAAATGTATTAGCCATCCCCATTTGTCATCTCTTCCTTTCAGTCTGCCACCTATTTCACAAATCCCAATCACATAGTGTATAGATCTTTCTCACAAGAGTTTTGTTCTTGGATTTGTGAGCTTAGTTTAATAACCCAGACTTTAGAGAATCACTGTCACCAGTCTGTTGTTGTACTCATTCCCTTGGCATATGTGATGTTTTAGTGCAAAAGAAGTCATTTCTGTGCCAATTATATTTGTAGCTATTAGTAAATTGGACTACACTTCAGGGAATTTAGAGGAAAGGGCACTTAATTAAGAATTTGGGACTATCCAATCCATAGTTCTTGAATAAGCTTTTGGCAAGGTGCTTGATTGTGTTGCCCTGGGAGGCTGTATGATATTTCCTCATTAAGTAAATGTGTTTTTCACAAGATACTTGGTTACTTTTTATTAGATAAAAAGAATGGCAAGCAGTGCTTTCCATTTTCATCTCCTAGAACAATAATGTAAGTCTCTTTATCATGAATGTCAATATAAAATAAAAATATTTAATGTTGTTCAAAATTACAGGTAGTACAAGCTATTCAGGTGATAATAAATAAATAGAATCAGCTTGAAAAATGGTATACAGGATCTTGTTTCTACTTTACATGCCAATTTCTTGAAATCACATTATTTCACACATAAACCACCACCGTTTTCCCATCATATAGAAGTTACTCTCTTGCTAAAACATGTGAGTGGCTCAGGGGGCAAGCCCTGGAACCTAAGCATCTGAGTGTGCCTCTTGGCTTCACCACTTGGAGAAATCATAAACCTTTGACAAGTTACTTAAGCTTTATTAGCTTCAGTTTTCTCATTTTGTAAATTTTGATTATAAGAGTGCTATGATTTGAATGTGTCCCCCCAATTTTATATGTTGGAAACTTATTTGCTAATGTAACTACATTAAAAGCTGAGACTTTTAAGAGGTGATGGGATCATGAGTGCATTAATGCTGTTTCATGAGAGTGAATTAGTTTTTATGAGAGTTGGTTGTTATAAAAGTGAACTCAGCTCACTCTTGTGCTCTGTCTCATGAGCTCACTTCTGCCTTCTACCATTGGATCACCCTCACCAAATGCTGCTGCCATGCTCTTGGACTTTCCAGTTTCCAGAACAGTGAAAAATTTCTTTTCTTTGTACATTTTCTAGTGTCAGGCATTCCGTTATTGCAACAGAAAATGGATTAGGACAAAGAGTAATGCCTACTTTTGAATAAAGTGTGAAGGAACAAATGAGCAAATGGTGCAAAGTGCCATGATGACTAGTATATGGTAATTAACAAATGTTAGCTTTTACTGATATTAATATAGGCCCTGCTAATACCAATGCATTAGCATATGCACTAAAATAGGGGTTCATGAAACAATAAATGCTAAAATTACATAATTATCAGTGAATCTTGGTTTTTCATTTCCCTCAAACTGTCCCCCTTACAGTATAAATATTTTTCATCAAGTAAACATACAATACAAGCCTGAGGTGAGAAAGTTTTTGAGAATATAGCACTGCATTTCAAACCATAACATATAGACAGTTAAGAGTAGAGATGTTTAAGAATTTCTAACTGTTCATAAGTAGTTCAAATGTATGTTGATTAAAGAACCTACAGAGAAAAATACTATTATAATAAAGTATAATACACTATCTGACTATGAAGGAGAGGATGCTGTAGGAGCTTAAATATAAGAGTACTACATTCAGTGTGGGATGTCTAGGCTAGTGGCATTTTAGGGAAGCTTTAATTTAAAAAGTAAAATTTAAGTTAGAACCTACTAAGTATGTAGAAAAGAGCTAAAAGGGGAGGGTAAGGTGGAGACAGAACTGGAAGGTAGGAACAGTTTGATATTTCAGACTGAAGTGTATATTAAGGCTTATAGGTAAGAGCATGTGGAATCCCTGCAGATCTCAGTGAATTTCAATCTTGCAGAAGTGAAAAGATGAAAGTGGGGCAATATGAGAGTTAAAATGAAAAAAATAATAAATGGGCTCAAAGCACATACATCTGTTCAAAAGTCTAGAAACTGTCCTAAGGACAACAATCTAATTTGCATTTTATATAGAAAGAACACTGAATATAGGAGAATAAACAGAAATGACTTACACATTAGAAACAGTGAGATCAATTAAGAGGTAGAAGTAATAATCTAGAAAAGAAATAATAATGGGATGAATGAGTAACAGGTAGGTGATGGTAAGCATGAAGAAAAATAGACTTGATTAATATTCAAAGTATAGAAAGCTAGGAGGTTGTTATCCTCTCTGTGATTTTGTCTCTACAATATCAGATGCAGAACAGTTCCAAGGAACAAGGTTCAGGATGAGGCCATGGGAGTAAATGGCTGCATTGGCATGGAAAAAGATAATCCTTTTAGATGAGAATGTTAAGGAATTGTAGCGCAAGGTATTGATGACACAGAAGTCACCCAGGATGGAAAAAGGGCCTAATAAGAAGAGAAAGATTACCTGTCAGATTTTTTTTTAATAAATGTAGAAAGAAAGACTAAAATGTTGGTGGTTGGGAATAGAGAAGGGAAAGTTTTAATCATGATTCTCAAAGGCATGTAGAATTGTATACATGTATAGAGGATCACGTATGATTGAGAGAGTATGAAATAAAGAAGATACTTACTGCATCTTTTCAATTTGGGGGACTAAAGGAATAGAACAAGCCAGCTCCATGTGAGTAGGATTCCAATTTGCTCTTATGAGCTCCTGGTTTGCTCTGTAGCACCCATTCCTCCACACTACCCCAACTCATGTAGACAGGCTCATTCTTAAACTCTTCTCACCTTTCCTCTTACAGAAGACTGAACTCAGAGGGAGTGAGAAAGCTGAATGGGAGTTTGTTACCCAGCAAAATGTGGATCTAGATGTCCCAGAGGGGAGTTAAAGAGGGATCGTCCTACTACCCTGCTGTTTGTTATCTATCAATTTTGTCTTTGTTCTTGGTCACTGTATTTAGCATTAACCTCAGGAAGACGTTGCACATCCCAAGATTCATTCCCTCCAAAGAGCTCCAGCAACCCATTCTGCTTATAGTTTTGTGTATGTATCATTTCACATCCCATTGCACTGTCTCCAAAAGAGTCCCCCCACCTTCTTGTGGGGGACTAAAAGTCTGACTTTTTCATTTTATGCAGCAGTCTTCTAACTTATTTTCTACCTGTATTGAGCTTAGGGTAGAATTTGTATGTAAGAAAGACTTTACAGTTTTATGATTTTGTTTTAAATTCAACTTGTTGATGTTACAAATTAAAAACCTGACTTCTTTCTTAGATACTCAAGCTTAACTGGCAAATTCTATTCATTCTGCTTGTGTTTCTATTCAACATAGTCACATTCTATTCTGCTAGTGTTCCTAGTCAATGTGTAAATCTAGAAACATGAGCATCTTTAACGGGACTTTGGATACTACTTGGTCACATTTACAAGAGGGACTTTGAATACTACCTGGTCACGTTTATAAGGTAGTTAAACTAATCAAGCATTTTCAACAGAATTTATAAATATATTTTCGATTCAATTTAAACATTTTGATTTTCTGACAAAAAGTCTTCTCACACATTAGGATTTTTATAGATTCAAGAAATTAACTATTTATACAATACAATTAAAGTTTGTATAAATGTTAAAAATATACCATACATAAACTAAGCAAGATTTTTAACTTACAAATCACCCTACTGAATCAATTACTCAAAAACATGTTTTAGGATGGATTTACTAGGCTGTCACTCAGACATGTCAAACTCTATTAAATTTCACATATGCAAAATAATTGATATCTAGATTTCTTCCCAAGATAAAAAATAATTTTAATTTACTTTTTAAAAAACTATCTTTGCATTTTATTCTAACTTTTCCTAGATTTTAAAGATTCATAAATACACTAAGAAATATGCACATATAAAAAAAGTTACATATGTTCAGAAATTTTGGCTGGTCATAATCTCTGACCTTCAGACATCTCATTCATCCTCATCAGTTGAAACTAAACCAAATATTATCTCAAATAATTTTGAATCTTAACTTCTCATCATTTTACTGCTTTGGTTCTTGCTGGCAACCCAGATTAGACAGACTAAATTCAATTTAAATTTGTGTCAATAGGTACTAAAATAATGACAGATATGATCCTATGCTCATGTAACCCTGACTCCTTGTTACAAATATACACATCATGTAGCTTGTCTCTCTATTCATGAAATCTAGAAGTGGCAAGACATATAGCAGTATTGGCAATAACTAAGATTAAATTTTTTGTTAATTTGTCTCAAGATATACACATCTTTTAAACAAATGCTAAATATATTTGTGCTGAATAAAATAGCAAAATATAAAAACATGTTTCTGAATGCAGTTAAAATTGTTAATCCCAATGGAATTCTGCATTTGTTCCATCACTTATATTTTTAGAACCATACAACTCTTACATGTATTAGCATTTAACTCATCCATTCCTATAGTGAAAGTTATAGTAAGTTAGTTGATAACTTGCAGATCTTTTTCTCATGGCCAGAACTTTCTTCCAAGATCCTGGTCCTATATTGAGCTATACAGTCAACATTTCCACTTGAATGCTTTTGAGTAGCCGGATACAACTTATCCAATACCTGAAGTAATCACCCATTCTTTATCTTGCCACTTATAGGGTTTCCAATACAATAAATGTCACTGTATTCACCAACTTGCTTAAGACAGAAACCTGATAGTAATGCATGATTTACCTTTTCTTGCCTCTTCATACGTAATCAATCATTTGTCAATACTAGTTCCTAAGTGTATTTTTAATCTCCATTTCTTTCTCTCCTTGTATTGCAACTGGTCTCCCAGTATCAACTCTTGCTTTCTGCAATTCATACCTCTTGTGGCATCAAATAATCTTTTAAAAAGGTGAATCTGATCATAGTAGCCCGAGGGTACATTGTAAAATTCTTCTCCTGCCATTAAGACACGTAGTCTTTTTTTTCATCCCTTGACTTTGGGTCGCTCTTGTGATTTATTTTCCAATCAGACATTGGCAGGCGTAACAACAGCAGGGCCTTGAAAAACTCTTACACAACTGGTTTTTTTGCTTCTTACAGCTCTTGTAACACTTCCAATACATGGGAGAAAGCTCATGTTAGTCTGCTAGAAAGTGGAGAACATATGAAGTAGAGACAAGCCATTCCAGTACAGACCTCCTAGACCAATTAGCCTCCAGTTAATCTAGCAGCTAACTAAAGATGTATGAGTAAGACCATCTGAGGCCAGGAAAAGCACTGCTATGCTGAGACAGAGAAAATTTGTCATTCCACTGAGTTGTGAACTAATTGGTTGTGGGCTAATTGTTACAAACAGCTAAGTTGTGGAATGGTCTGTTTCTCATTAAAAGATATAAGTTTCTTGATTAAATTGCCCATTACCCTTAAAATATATTGCAGACATGTGGAAGGAGAGAAGAGAAGGTAGGGTTGAAGAAGTACTCAAAAAAAAAGGCTGAAAAATTCTCAAATTTTGCAATAGATATAAACCTACAGGTTTAAGAAGCTGAACAAATCCTAAATATAATATAAATTAAATGTGTCTATATCAAAATATATTTTAGCCAAACTGCTGAAATTAAAAAAAAAATCTTGAAAGCAGTGAGAAAGAAATGATATGTTACCAATAGGGGAAAATATTTTAATGAGAGAGGAATTCTCATTAGGAAACATAAAGGTGAAAATACAGCGACATAACATTTTTAAAGTAGTAAAAATAACTGCAAACCCAGAATACTATATCCAGTGAAAACATCCTCCAAGAATGAAGAGAAAAGTCAAGACATTCTCAAATGAAAGTAAATTAAAAGAATCTTCCTTTACACTCTAAAAGAATGGCTAAAGAAAGTTTGCTAAACAGAAAATAATAAATGAAGACATTTTGGAACATCAGAGAAAAAGAAATAATATGGTAAGAAAAAATGTGGGTAAATACAATAGACTTTCTTTCTTCTCTTGAATCTTCTAAATTCTCTTTAAGTGCTAAAGCAAAAAAATCCAACACTTTGTTTTATATGGTTTTAAATGTATGGAGAAAAATAATTAAGACAAGTATATTAGAAACTTGGGAGTGTGAAAAGACATAGAAGGAGATAAGGTTTTGTACTTCATTTGAACCGGTAAAATTATAACATCATTGGACTGTAATGTATATATAACTGAATAGCTACAGAAACTACTAAGAAAGCTATGCAAAGCAATGCACTAAAATATACTTTTGATAAACCAAATTGTAATTCTGATATATGTTCATGTAAACTACAAAAGCCAAGAAAGTTAAAATTGAAAAGCAACAAATTAAAAGAAAAAATAAAATTGCAGATTTAATTACTAAAATATAAATTATTACATTAAATGTAAATATCTAAACCTATGAACTAAAAGAGATTAGCAGAGTGAAATAAAAATTGTGACCCAAATGTATATTACTTTTAAGAAGCTCACTTAAAATATAACAATATGGGTAGATTGAAAATAAAAGAAAGAAATATGTATCATTTTAACATTAATAAAGATAAAACAAGAGCAATTATATAAACACCAGACAAATTAAATTTTAAAGCCAAAAAAATTATCAGAAACGAAAAGGGATATTATGTAATGATAAAGGGATTAATAAACCAAGAAGACATAGTAATTCTATGTACCATCCAAATAAGAGTAGCAAAATATGTAAAGCAAAATAAAATAGAACTAAAAATAGGCCGGGCGCGGTGGCTCAAGCCTGTAATCCCAGCACTTTGGGAGGCCGAGACGGGTGGATCACGAGGTCAGGAGATCGAGACCATCCTGGCTAACACGGTGAAACCCTGTCTCTACTAAAAAAAAAAAAAAAACAGAAAAAAACAGCTGGGCGAGGTGGCGGGCGCCTGTAGTCCCAGCTACTGGGGAGGCTGAGGCAGGAGAATGGCGTAAACCCAGGAGGCGGAGCTTGCAGTGAGCTGAGATCTGGCCACTGCACTCCAGCCTGGGCGACAGAGCGAGACTCTGTCTCAAAAAAAAAAAAAAAAAAAAAAGAACTAAAAATAAATAAAGTATATTAGCTGTATATTTTGGGCATATATACCCAAAATATAGTTGGAGACTTAGATACATTTTTCTAAGCATGTGACAGAATGATTAGGCAGAAAACTAACAAAGATACAGAGGGAACTCAAAAAACATCAACCAACAGGATTTATACTTTTAGACCCCTCATCTCAACAGCAGAATACACATTCTTTTTAAGAGCTCAGGAAACATATGTCAAATTAGACTATATATTGTGCCATTAAACAAAACTCACCAAAAGATAAGAATGGATAACAAATAAGCACATGAAAAGATATACACAACACATTAGACATCTGGAAGAAGCAAATTACAAATACAGTAAGTCATTTCTACACACCTATTAGAATGGCTAAAGTAGAAAACATAATGACAACCCCAAATACTGAAGAAAGGGTGGAAAAACTGGATCACTTTTACATTGTTGAAAAAAAGGTAAAAATGGTACAGCCACTCTAGAAAGTAATTTAGACAGTCTTAAAAAAAAATTCTCTGTTTCTCCCTCTCTCTCTCTCGTTACTATAAAACCCAGAAATTGTACTCCTAGGCATTTTTTTTTCTAGAAAAATACAAACATGTTCACGTGAACATGTGTCCACAATTTTTATAGAAATTTTATCAATAATTAGCCTCCAAGTGGAAAGAACCCAGATATCCTTCAGTAGATAGACAGTTAAAGAAACTGTGGTGCATCTACCTTATCGAGCACTATTTGTAAAATAAATAAATAAATAAATAATAAATGATACACATAAAAATCAACCTGGTCTAACCTGTATACCATTATGATAAATTTAAAAAGTCAGTCGCCAAAGCTGCATGCAGTGATTCCCTTCATATAGGGAACATTCTTGAAATGTTAACAGTTTTTAAATGGAGAACAGATTAGTGGTTGTCAGGAGTAATAAGGGAAGGGAGAGCTCGGAAGAAAGCAGTAGATGTGGCTAAAAGAGCAGCATGAAGAATTCTTAAAATGGAAATGTATCTTCACTGTATCAATATCAATATCTTGGTTGTGATATTGTACTATAGTTATGCAAGATGTTACCATTGGGTAAATTTAGGAAAGGGTACATGGGATTTCTCTGTTTTATTTTTTTACAATTACATATAAATCTACAATTACCTCAGAGCCAAAAGTTTAATTAAAAATTTTTAGGAAAGCTTAACTCCATCAAGTGTTCCCATTGTAGCCTTACATGACATTGAATTTCAACTTCCTAGTAGGTTACAGACTAAACTTAGGTAAATTACTATTTGTGTAATTATGGCCATCTACAACAGAGTGTAAGCTCTGTGAAGGTAGCAACTGTGTCTACTCTGCTTACAATTGTACTTCTAGTGCTATACCTGATGCATAGAAGTCCCCCAACAAATATTTATTCATTGCTTATTATCACCTGCCATCTAATGAAGCTTGTGAAGTCCTTAATTTTACTGTCTTGTTCCTCTGCTCATGCACATCTCCTTGCCCACAGGTAATGGTCAGATTGAGCAATCCGGCACAATAGAAACTGTTCTTTCACTGTCCAACTGACAACCTTGTTCCTGCAAGATACTTCTTCCCACTAAGCTCCCAAACGCAGTTTCAATCTTAGCATCCTTTGCACAAGTTGTTTTCTTTTCTAAAATGACCATAAACCTCCAGCCTATTTATACAAATCCCCTGATCCTTTAAGATTCAGCACAAATTCCACTTCATTCACAAGACAAGCTTCCATTGATTTCTTCCTCGGAGAATTCTGCTACACTATAGTGTAAATTATCATCAAGGAGTTTCTTTCCCTGTATTCCTGGTTTACCAGCTGTCTGTTTCTTCATGATGACTGTGTGGGAGGTGTACAGATTACTCTGAAGAGAACTCACATGTAAGTATAATGACACATCATTTCAAACAGCTAAATGTAAAAGAAGCCTTATTCCTAGTTTTTCCAGTCTGAACAAGTTTCAAGCAGGAGAAAACTTTTTGCAGCCTTTGCCAAGATAAGATATGGAAGAGAGAATATGGGTGTTACTGGGGAAGGAATAGGAGAGATTTGGAGAACAGCTTCCGTAAAGCTTCAGACTAGGGTAATTTGTTCTTTCTTCCCTATTTGTGCAGGGAAGTCGGTAGAAGGATGCTTAGTGTGTTACCCGATAAATGTTCATCACACCAAGAGAATCTCCTTTGCAGCCTGGGAGTAGTTTCTGAAAAAAGGAAATGGTCCCAATTTATAATCTGCAGTTTGATACATGCAAGACCTGCAGGGACTTTCAATGATGCCAAGGCTTGGAAGACTTAATAGAGGAAAACAGCTATTGCTGTGTAACAAATTTCTCTACAACATGGCCATTTATAAAACAAACATTTATTATTGTAGTTTGTGTAGGTAAAGTACCCAGGCATGGCTGGAGTAGGTACCTCTAGCTCGAAGTCTCTCTTCTTCACTGACTGTTGACTTGATGTCTTCTTCAATTTCTTACTACATGGACCTCTTGTAAAACGGCCATGCAACATGCACCTGACTTCCCGTAAACAGTCAGAGAGAAAGTGATATAGGTGGGGAGAGAGAGAGACATTGAAGACTATCTTAGAAACTGCCTGTCACATAAGGGAATTATGATGAGTGGCATTGACTCCAAGATTTCTGATAAGCTCAGAGAAGATGATGGACAGGAGCTATGGCTTGGACCAGATTGTTGCTCACCCAAGGATAGCTAAGGGAAGTAAATAGAGTCTGTGGTTCTTTCATGTGAACTCCGCTGTGCCAGAAAGCTGCAGAGGCTGCCCAGCTGAGTGCCCAAGAGCTATCAAATGTTCTACAAGATAGAGCCTGTTCTATTTGCTGTCAGTACCAGAGGCGATACAGGGTCATAGGAAAACACTGACTGCCAGAAGCTGCTGAGACATGACAATGAATAAACCATATGCAATTTTACATATCCCCAGCAGCAGAAGCAGATGCCCCTTCCTGTCTTGCTCGGAAAAGAAAAAAGTGTGCAGAACTGGGGAGAAAGCTCAAAAGAAAACTTATAATACTGAACAATGACTGAAAGAATAATACTTGAATTTGATTGACTATTTCCTGAGAGGATCTGTTATTTTATTATTGAGGGTAGAATAAAATTTATTGGTTTGAATTAAATTTACCAGGTTGGTGTAAAAATAATTCCCCTTCTGCTGAGCAGGAAAAAGTCACACAAATTTCAGCTGTAAAAAAAGTAAAATGAGTTTTTTATCTTTTAAATTAATTTAATGACTATTCAGTCATAGTACATCACCCTTTGGCATGTAATTGCACTATGCTTAATGATTTACCTGGAAAGAAAGAGAGAAAGATAGAGATGTAAATATTCAATAGATATATATATAGAGGGGTGAATATTTGATGGACATACAATTGCACTATGCTCACTGATTTACTGAGAGAGAGAGAGAGAGAGAGAGAGAGAGAAGTAGATATTCAATAGATACAGAGATGTGTGTGTTTGTGTGTGTGTGATGGGTGCATGTCTGTGTGTGGTTACATACACACTCTATAGGTCACACTCCATATCTACTGAATATCTATTTCTCTGAAGCTTCTGGCAGTGAATGTTTTCCTAGCATGTGAGTGTGTACACAAATATATACATATGCATGTATCTTTAATTTCCAAGTTAAGCTTATGGGAACAGATACTCAAAATAATTTTGCACACTCTTTCTCCTCTCTATGGTATGATACATACATACATATTATGCTCTAGCAAAAGGTTGTGGTCAGAGTAGAGTAAACTTGTATTTGTTTAATCTAATGTGATGATACCTTCCCCTATCATCTCTCCTTAAGGCGGGCCTATCTCTTCTTGATAATGGTAGTCCCCCTTATCATGGGGATCAGTTTAGGCAAAAAGCTGCTGTATTTACTGGTAACTCATGCAAACTCACAAACGCTAGTAGATTATTCTGTCCTGCTGTTTTCACTCAAAAAGCTATTTGTTAGTTATCTATTGTTGTGTAAGCAGATTATCCCCAAACTTAGAAAAATTTGAGACAACAAATATTTATTATTGTAGTGTCTGTGGGTCAGAAATCAGGATGTAGCTTAGCTAAGTGCCTTTGGTTCAAAGTTTCTCATAAGGTTGCATTGAAGCTGTCAGTCAGGGCTGCAGGCTCCTACAAAGGGTCATTTGCATGTAGAGGGATTGCCTTCTAATTTCACTCATGGGGTTGCTGGTAAGCCTTAGCCTCTCATCACAGGGCTGCCTTACAACATGGCAGCTATATCCTCCCAGGTTAAATGATCTCAGAGTGAGAAACAGAGAGAGAGAGAGAGGAGAGAGAGAGAGACAGAGAATGTGTGTGTGTGTGTGTGTGTGTGTGTGTGTGTGTGTGTGTGTGTGTGTCTGGGTTTGTATTGTGGAAAGCACGTCCAGAGAGAAGCTATCACACTTTTATAACCAGCTCTCAGAGTTGCATGTATTTAATCAAATTTGCCATATTCTATCCGTTAAAAGCAAGGTAATTAGTCCAGCCCACATCTAAGAAGAGACAATTACATAAGGACATGAATATCTGGATGCAGGGATCATTGGCAACCAACTTAGAGGCTGCCTACCACAAGTTTCCTCCAGGAAGTGATACCCACAAATGCAATAAGTTAGAAAAATTTAATGACAAAAACTTGGATTTATTCCGGTCACAAACACACAACTGAGAGAAAGAATCATCTGATACCGTAACCAACTAACCCTGAGTCATTTCCTATGTTGCTTCCTTTGTATTCAACTCAAATTCCTTCTGTCTCCCCATCTAAGGAAGAGCTTCTTATACACCCCCCACAAACGTTCACATGTGTGTGTGTGTTTTCTCATTGTAATTACATTAATAAAACAACAATAATCACAAATACTTATATAATCCTTCTACACATCATGTGCCATTCTAAGCATTTTACACTCTCATCTAAACTTCACATGAGAAAGGTAATGTTTATATACACATGTTATAAATGACGAAAGTGAGGCAAAGAATGTTAAAGGTCTTGTTCAATGTCATAGAATTAGTAGGTTTTGGAGCTTGTTTCAGGACCCAAGAAGACTCCTCTAAACCACTGTATTCTTCCATGGCAGAAAGGGATCCTGCGTCTGAAGCAACCTGAAAAGGAAACAGCAGTTTGGTCCCAGCTGGACTTTCTATTCTGGTTGGTTAAATTTAAACAGTGTTTGTGGCTCACTCTTCTTCTTTGGCCACAAGAATAAAATCATTCAACAATCTTCTCATCATTTCTCCCATACTTTAATTCTTCTTCCTAGGGTGACCATCTGCGATTTTGTCTGTCTAGCATGCGCTTCCCTTTCTTTGACTACCATGACCCAATTTTGCTGCTTTCTGTCCCTGTGGTTTGGTGGAGTTGGTGGCAGCCAACTTCAAGAATGCGGGTGTTCACATTACGCAGAGCTAGGCTGATATTCCACACTCTTGCGCAGAGTGATTCATTCAAAATTGGAAAAGTGACACAAGCCACCTAACATCATTTTGGGAATCTATGGTAACTAATGCGGAAGAAATACTTCTACCTCCTAGATAGCATAAAGGGGAGCCCATCATTTTGCCTCAGATTCTGAATATAAATTAGTAATGGTGTGATTATGCTTGCTGTTGTATGCCTCCATGTTTTAAAAATCAGGCAGGCCTGTTCCTCAAATATTCTAGTGCATGTTATACCAAGGAGATTGTCTATAATTGTCTAGTATTTATTTCATTAATATCAATGATTTTTCCTAACACATTCTACTTTCTTGTCTTTATCACTATCAATGTTGAGATTTGGGGACAATTCTTGTTGATGATTACTGAAATGTTAATTAAAAAAACATAATATATGCTTGAAAAAGCTAAAATTTGAATAGAAAACAGTAGAAATAGTAGTCATTTAAAAAAATTGATGATTGGTAGACTCCTTGTGACAAGTTAAGTTTTGAACAATAATATATGGAAAAGCTATTTCGTAAAATAATTAATTTCCCAATGTTTATTAAATCTTTTAAAGCCACTCAATTAGTTTTACATTAGTAAATCAATTCTTTTACAAAGTTTTCTCTATTTTTCTGTTTCCTTTTGAAGGTTTTCCTATATTGCCTAGCACAGAATTATAACGAGACATTATTATAGAATATGGAAATCTTAGCAATGTGGCCAGTGCAAATGTTCCACATCTCCTAACCATGGAAGGAAGGGTATACTTGAGAAAACTTTGTAACAGTAGGTAATATGAAATCTGACAAGGAATAGAGTTCTAAGACAGTTAATGTGTACTCTTGCTAAAAGAAAAACAACTCTGAAAAAGTTTACTAGTTCTTTGTGATTAAGATATTCAAAATATAGAATAATCAGAAATACAGGTTTAAAGAAAGTAAATAGCAAGAAGTCAAACTGTGAATTAATAAACTTGTATTTATAGTGTGTTAATTAAGGATAGAGCTGCATGTTAAGGAGACACTGGGTAGGCCTGTAACTCTAGTGTGTGGAGTGAAGGAAGAGCCACATTACATCTACTTCTACTACAAAGACACATGTACACGTATGTTTATTGCGGCACTATTCACAATAGCAAAGACTTGGAATCAACCCAAATGTCCATCTGTGACAGACTGGATTAAGAAAATGTGGCACATATACACCATGGAATACTATGCAGCCATAAAAAAGGATGAGTTTGCGTCCTTTGTAGGGACATGGATGCAGCTGGGAACCATCATTCTTAGCAAACTATCACAAGAACAGAAAACCAAACACCGCATGTTCTCACTCATAGGTGGGAACTGAACAATGAGATCACTTGGACTCGGGAAGGGGAACATCACGCACTGGGGCCTATCATGGGGAGGGGGGAGGGGGGAGGAGGGAGGGATTGCATTGGGGAGTTATACATGATATAAATGATGAATTGATGGGTGCTGACGAGTTGATGGGTGCAGCACACCAACATGGCATAAGTATACATATGTAACAAACCTGCACGTTATGCACATGTACCCTAGAACTTAAAGTATAATTAAAAAAAAAAAAAAAAGAAAAAAAAAAAAAAAAAAAAAAGGGGAGCCCAGATCTGCCAATCCACTGTGTATGGAGAAGCTGCCAACTGAGAAAGAAAAAAGAAAAAAAAAAAAGAGAGGGTAAAATACAGATTCCCAAATTATTTGAGGACAGGATAAGGGCTTGATGGGAAACTTCACCTCTAAAGCCATCACATTCTCCTTTATGCTTATGCTTTTTTGGTTCATTTTTGTATCCGGCAATCACAAGTCCTAGAAAATACATTTACTTAAATGTTTTTCCTAAGTCCAATAATGTAATAGATTCCATTTCTACTAACATAAAATACCGAATACTTCCAGCATTCATCATCATGTAATTATGGCCTCTCTAACTAAATATATACTAATTATTCAACATGACAAGCATTTTTCTTCTACATTCATTTTTCTTCTCACTAATACTCTTACCAGTCTCTCATCTGTTACACATGCTTTACTAAATGTCTTATCACACTTTACAAAGTCCATCTCTAATTTTTCCCAAATCTCTCTTGATCTAAATCCTCATCAAATTAGTTAATTCATTTTAAATATAAGGAAATCAATCCAGCCTGATTTCTTTGTTCTTATCCCAAAGCATGTACTCCATGCAGAGTAACAGTAATGGCAAGTAAGTTTTTGAAAAAATGTATTAACTCCACTTATTGGAACTGATTACTTCTATGCCTGAGATAGTATAGAAGTAATTGGAGAAAATATTCTCACACAGAAGACATTCCCAAGCTTAACTTTCAGGCTCAGAGAATGAGTGTTCTGAGATCTTGATTCAATCACTCTCGTTGCCACTCCTGATGATGGAAGTCCCTCTGTGCCTGTTAGGTTCCTGCTTCAACCGACAAAGTTCTTGCCTGTAGGTGAGAGTTAACTTCCAGGAAAATCATGTTCCTGGGAATCTAGTGAGCCATATGGAAGCCATGGGGTTTTCCGCTGAGCACAGGAGAGAAAAAGAAGGGTTGATACTCTGTTTTACTCTTCATGGCTGCAAAGGATCCTCTCTTTTTTGTGTATTACTACATTGTTTAATCCCAGCTATGTGCTCATGGTGACTAAATACATCCTTTTTAAATTTTGTTTTCAATGCCTTATATATTCATGCTTTATAATCTGAAACATTTCTTGCAGATGTTTGCACATATCTTCTAACTATAGTTTAGTATAGAAAGTACTTTACTTTTATTTGTCTTTAATTAAATAAAGATTTTTTAAACTCAGTGTATGCTTCTTGCCTTTTTGTTTTCCCTCAATAAACCTTAGAAACATTTCTACTGCTTGAACTAACATGGTTGAAAATATGTATTCTTACTCTATACATGTCATGATGGTCCTTATATTGAAAACTCTTACGAAAATATAGTTTATACACTCAACACTCACATTAGACAACCTGAGATACACAATAGCAAGGAAACTGGTATACTTAGTGAAGTCTCGCTATCATTGTGCAGCATGAGTCCGTTCTTGTGAATTCACACCCTAACTTCTCTTTAATACCTTGCTGGGCATCCTTCTTTAAAAAAGATGTGTTAAAAATCCATAGACACTGCTTAGAAAGAATAGAGAGAAGGTTGCTAATGAATATTGAAAAGTATTTCTAAGAAATTCAGAAATTGCTTTTAGACATCGAAGAAAGTGTTTCATATTTCTCAATGATTACTGTTTGAGAAGTATGAAATATTCAATAATTATTTTTCTTTTTTATCTGAATCCTTTTTTTCTGTTTTTAATGTTATGAAAATATATCAATACTTCAGTATAACAGAAATAGTTTGAATTCTTGGACAAAGAAACACAGATCGCCTAATGCCATAGCATGCACCCATAGTCCCAGCTACTTGAGAGACTGAGGCAGGAGGATCACTTGAAATCAGGAATTGGAGGCTCTATTGTGCTATGATCGTGCCTGTGAATAGTCACTGCACTCCAGCCTTGACAACAGGGTGAGATTTTGTCTCTAAAAGGGTAGGAAGGAAAGAGAAAGATGAAAGAAGGAAGGAAAGAAGGAAGGAAGGAAGGAAGGAAGGAAGGAAGGAAGGAAGGAAGGAAGGAAGGAAGGAAGGAAGGAAGGAAGGAAGGAGACGGAGGGAGGTAGAAAAAAGGATCGATCCTAGATCTAGGTTTGATTGTAGCCTACCATGAATTAGCTGTATGACTTTGTGTCAAATTTCTGAAACTGTTTGAGCCTTAGTTCACTCAACTATAAATGATTGTGATAATATTTATATCTGCTTAAGCATTAGCAATAAGTACAGCAAATAGCAGGTGTCCAATAAATGGTAGCTATTACAGTTCTGGGTCTTTTAAAATGAATAAATTAATTTGGTTACCACATAAGAGTATATACTGCTTAAGAAATGTTTTCACAATTTAAAAATCATATATATATAAAATTTCTGCTACTGGTCTGATATGCAGAGAACATGTAAGTACTTTATTTTGACTATAGCTAATGTGATCCTGCTAAACTATGTCATGATTTGTCTGAATTGATCCAGAGAGTAGACAAAATATTCCTGGACGGGCTTTACTCTTAAACATTGGTTCTTTTATGAAATTAATGCCCTTGCTTCTGTAATTCAAAACTCCTCTGCATTTTTTTCTCCTTAGCTCTGTCAGTCTCCCTTGCTTCTTCCTTCTTGTCCACTCAACCATTAAATGTTGGCTTTTCAAGATTTGGCTGTCAGATTATTTTCTTTTCATGATGCACTTTCTTCCAATTTCATGAACTCACTTCACTTTCTCACCTATTTACTGACCATTCCCAATTCAGTTCCTCCAACCCATTTCGCTTATCTGGACCCCAGACCCCTAATGTCCATACTCAAAAATCAACCTATTTTGTAGATAACTCGAATTCTGTATGTCCAATAATATAACACATGATTCTTTGCCCCATATCCTCTTGTTCTCTGCTTCCAATTTTCCCAGTTTGAAACATTATATGAGCATGTGCTAATAGCTCTTGTCAGAAAATTGAGAATCATTGACTTGCTTCTGTCCTGCAACACCTACATCCAATCAGTTACCAAGTTGACTTCTCTCTTAATCCAGTGCTGTTCTCATGGTAAAATCTGTCATACTCTGTCACATAGGTTATTGGAAAGATTTACCATTCTCTCAAATTGTTTTAAGTACGTGTTTGTCAATGAATTTTTGAAAATGAAAGACGCATGTGTTTGTATAGGAGACAAGTAAAATAATAAAAACAAATAATTCTGTTTGTTTGCTTTTTCAGAAGAAAATGGCTCCTCAATTTTCTATCTTATGTGGAGGCAACATTTCTGCATCAGATTCAGCCTGTGGCAAAAGGAATGAGGCTTCTTCTACGATCCATTCAGGCTGGTCCTTCCTGAAGTAGCAAAGTATGTGTCATTATGAAACATGATTGTAACTCCTCTTTCAGTGCCACTGACTTTTTTCATGTGGAAAATTTTTGGCAGGTTTTGGCAATAAGGTGTCTATCAGACAATTTTCATGGGATTAAGGTTTTACATGTGTTATGAATCTCAGGAGAGAATTAGGAGAAGAAAAATAAATAATAAATGTAAATTCATGTTTTCTATTTAATTTTATTTAAAAACCTACTGTACAGATGCAATACTAATCCAAAAGCATATGTCCCCAGTTTCATAAACACATTATTTTTAGAGTCCCTCTCAAAATTATAAGGAAAGGAAAATTCAGTCAGTAATAGCAAACGGTTGGCTGGCCATTCTCTATTTGAAGTTGAAGACAACTTCCTGAAGAGTTGTCTTCAGGAAGACTGGCTCTCAAATTGAATAGACAAATTTTGTGTTTTAAGACTATTGATTGTTAATAATAGCTAATGCCTAAATGGCATTTCCTAGATGTTAGTCACTCTTCTAAGCACTTTATGCACATTAACTTATTTAATAAACTCTATGAGATAAGTACTAGTCTTGTCTTAATTTTACAGAATATGAAATTGAGACACAGAACAGTTTAGAGACATTACCGAGGTCAAACTGTTAGTATGTGGCATAGCTAAAAATCAGAACCATTCTGCCTAACCTGAGGCCAAACTCTTCCATATAATGCTGAACTGTTAATACCATTTCATTTTCTCTGTCTTTCAGATATTTATACATCACTTTTGCTAAAATTTGGGTTTAAATACATACTTACAAAAACACAAGTGTTTCTAGCAGAAAATTGATTTGACCTGCAGATATTACAATATAAAGTTTATGCTTTTTCATAGACTTCAATTATTTCTTTGCAGAACTGTGAAAGTTACTCAGCACTATTTTTAACATGCCTTACAGATAGCTAGAATATAAAAATCTATATCTATGTAAATTATTTTTACTTTAAGTCAGACAAATATCAAATCTATAGCTTTTTTTTTTTTTTTTTCAAATCACTGTAGCTCAAAGAATTTTAATCTTTCCTGGTCTTTAAAATTCTATCCTTAGAAATAAAGCATTATTGAATCAATAGTCTGAACTGACAAATTGAAGAAGTATCTTTTTGTCAAGCTAAGGATTGATAACTAAGTCAGGGCTATTAGAATAGCCACATGTTTTATCCAAAAATAAATAAATTGCCTATAAGCCTCTTGAATGTTTTGAATGCTAGTGAGTTTTTAAAATTCAAATGATACATTGGTTGAAATAGAGAAATATTGTCTACAACCTTTACCAATGTTATCTATGAAGCTGAATAACTGTGAATATCTAGACTAATAATCATTTCCTACATGGAGAATTAAAATTGAATAACAATAAATTGATCATGCATTAACTGGTTTAAATCAATGATTGAGCACTACAGCCATGGTTGACTCATCTGTAGGTAAGGTTATATGAGCACTCTCAAACAGTCTAAAGGGAAAGAATAGGTATTGAGCTTGGCCAGCTTCTATCTCTGGCAATAAATGCAGATAGACTAGTAGAGTAGAATACAAAAAGTGATGTACCAATGACTTCCCTGTAAGCCTGGGAGTGAGAATGTAGAAAATTCATGTATTTGCAGAGTGATCTGAAAGCAGTCAGTCCTCACGTAAGGCATGACATGACAGCAAAACAGGGAGCATCTAGGTGCCTCAAATACTATTATTGAGGCTGTGGGAACCAGATAATTAATAAAATTTCATATTACTGAGGCTTTGGAAACCAGATAACTAATATAATTTAATAATACTGAGGTAGTAGAAACCAGATAATTAATGAAAGATAATAAAAGAATAGTTAATAAAAATAATTAATAAAGATTAATAATAAAAGATAAAATAGAAAAAAAAATTTTGTGTGTTCCATTCCTTTAGATGCCTTAATGAAATGACTGTGTGAAGATAAATAATGTTCAATAAATGCAATAATAAAGCAAATTTATTTAAAATTATTTTATAAAGGTTAACACATCATCACTGTAGATCTGACCAGTATGATTTCCAGGCCCTGACCTTAGTATACATGAGGAAAACTTGTGATCCCTACCTAAGTGGCTATTTAAGTTTCAGCACTCACAAAAAGTTTGGGGATTTGATAGTAATGTGAAATATAGTGAAAACCAAACAAACATCCTAGAGCTTGAGAATGAGGCACACAGAAGCTTGAGTATATAAAAATTCAGGGAAACAAAAACAAGCAAAACAAAACAGAACAGCACTTAGAAGCTATGAAGTCCTCCCCACATTTGCCATTGGTCACTGCGTGCTGCTTATAGTATAAAGACAATGAGGAGAAAGAGGCACCACAAAAAAAGAAGAGGAATTAATACAGTGGATACATATTTTATATGAAAGAGAAGTGGTATATCATTTAGAAGTTCTCATCGCTAGTCCTTTACAGTTATTTCACTAATTTGAGTAACTTAAAAAATCTGTATCAGAAATAAAAATGGAAAATTTAAAATGATCTTAGTAGTTACTAATATTAAATAAAGTTATAAAAATAGTGTTATATCTATGCAGATATATTAAGGCATCACTATAGGTTAGTCCTTCATTAAGTAAGCAAGATATTTGTTGACAAAATTCTAGAAAGCCAGAGAAAAAAATTAAACAATCAATATGAATATTTGAGATTCAGATAGACATCAGTTCAGGTCCTAGCTTCCTCACTCTTAGTCTGAAAATTTGAGAAAGTTAATCTCTCTGGGCATCAATTTTCTAATCTGTAATTAAAACAGTATAGCCTCATAGGTGAAAATGTTATAGCGTATGTGGTACATAGGAAAAATTTTATAGAGTATCTGGTACATCATAATCAGTAGTCATTATTTTCATTACCTTTATTTACCTTAGTCTTAGGTAGGCTTCTGCCATCTTTACCTTTTCCCCTCTTTACACCTACACACTAATAATCTCACTTCCTGGTTGGAATTTGGGTCTCCACACTGCACAACTCAAGAAGTGCCAGTCACGTTGTCTTCTAGGACTTATGCTTCCCTGGCTCTGTGTGACCCCATGGGCTTATAAATCAGAATGTAAATATTTGCTTGGGGAATTCAGAAAAGTAACTGTCTGATTAGATAATTGTCATACTAATAAGGTTGAGAGGCACTTGATCTTATTTTCCCCGTGTATAATATTATTACAATTACCCTGCTGGATATATTTGAGACCCTGTTACATTGCTCCGTTCCAGTTTGAACTTCTGCAGAAAAAATGTTCGCCTATAATGGCAAATATTTAACCTTTCTCTTAAACCCCCAGCTCCAAGAAATGAGCATGTCCACAATATAATTCTCACACTATGCCCACACCTGGCCTATGTTTTGGCTCATGTTATTATCAACTGATGTGTCTTCCATTCCCATGTGATTTTTATTCCTACTTTACAGTCAGCTATTTAATGAACTATTTCTGAGTTTGCTTATTTATCCCCTTTCTGATCAGTTTCAGGCAAGAGTAAACATCCTTTATTATGCTCAAATAGTGTCATGTGAGTCAAACTGTTCGATTTTCTCACTTTAAGAGAAACCAAAGACAAAACCCATTTCAGGAAGACCACAAAAAATCACAATGTACACAAGTTACAGTTATTTTAAAAGTCATTTCTGTGTCCAGAATACCTCCCTGATGTGTCAGAGAAAAATATGTTCTCAATAAGCTAACAGCATTTTGTGTAACAATATGCTGTGAGTTTGTTTGGAAACTAAAAACTCATATCCTTATATTGTTCAAGCTTTCTATGACTCAGAATCCTGGTTTTTGAGCATTGCTTCTTGTGACCACGTAATCCAGGTTTGAAATCTTGGAACCTAACCAAATAATTTTTAATTGGTAAATCAGGTACATTCTCAAATAAATGAAATGGAACTGAATATTATCTAGTGTCAAAATGAGGGAAGAGACTACATGCTGATCTAGATAATATGCCTTTCTGGAATTACTGAATTAGAAAAATTGCTTTAAAATCTATATCAAAGAAACTCTCAAAATTAGTTTTACTTTTGATATTTATTTATTTATTTATTTATTTATTTATTTATTTATTTATTTATTTTTGAGGCAGAGTCTCGCTCTATCACCCAGGCTGGAGTGCAGTGGTGCGATCTTGGCTCACTGAAAGCTCCGCCTCCTGGGTTCACGCCATTCTCCTGCCTCAGCCTCCCAAGTAGCTGGGACTACAGGCACCCGCCACCACGCCTGGCTAATTTTTTGTATTTTTAGTAGAGATGGGGTTTCACCGTGTTAGCCAAGATGGTCTCGATCTCCTGACCTCATGATCCACCCACCTCGGCCTCCCAAAGTGCTGGGATTATAGGTGTGAGCCACCATGCCCGGCCAGCTTTATCTTCTTAACTAGATAATACTTTCAGCACAGACTGCATTGAATACCTCCATATCATCACATGATGAGTAATTTATATGCACTAAATGTATTCTTATAGATTGACTTTTTAAAGATTATTGGGTAAATTATAAGCCATGTCTCTGGCTGCTTTATTAGTGGAAGCTTGTTGTATTAGTCAACATAGGCTAGATTATGTTGTAGAAACAAAAAACCCTCGTATCTCCTGGATTTATAACAATAAAGGCAAATCCTATTAGAAGTCCATCAAAAGTTGGCTGTGATTCTGACCCATGTTGTATTCACTCCACACAAGACCAAGACTACTGGACCAGTTTCTAGCTAGAATGATGCTGATTGTGACAGAGGGCAGGGTGCCGAATGTAGTGCCTGTTGGCCTTAAAGCTTTTGCTGAGAATGGCACATACTATTTCAACTGACATTTCCAGAACCCAAGCAATCATACAGCCATGGGCAAGTTCAATAGGGTAAGGGTGTGTCCCAGATTGGTTTCCCTGGAGCAGACCCTGAGATGAGGATTTCAACTGCAACTCATTTATAAAGGATGAGTTTCCAGGGAGACCATGGTAGACAAAACAGGACGTGGAGGAGAACAAAGCCTGGCAAGGGTGAGATCTGAGGTAGAAGTGAAGGGAAGGTTAAGCTTCAGTTTGGCCCCAGGGGAGACCTTTGGTGCACAGATTACTCCTCCCATGAAAGGTAAGGAGGCTGGGCTTTCATATTCCTTCACCTCACAGTCATTGGTTAGTAGCTGTGGGATAGGCACCATGGGCTCTCTAAGCTGGTTGAGGCCAGTATCTCCAGTAGCCAAGGACAGTCCACACAAACATCATGTCTGAGTTGGTCTTTGAAAACCCCTGAGAGACGGGCAGGGGACAGCACTCATAAAGGCAAAATGGGATCTTAAGCGCACTCAAGGAAGCACAGCACTTTCAGTGTTTGCTAGAAGATACAAAATCATCCTCTGGAGGAAAGCAAAGGGAAGAGGCACTGAACTTGGGTGAACAAAAATACAGTCTATTAGAGTCAGCCTAGAGTCAATAACATTTACTTCTATTTATCTGACACTACTAAACAACACAATCCTCCTATCCAATCCCTGCTTCAAGTTCAAAGCCCAAGATCTCTGAGTGATGCCTTGGAGTCTCTACAACATGTCTAGATATTGGAACCAAAAGGACCAGTTGTCTGACCACTCTCTACAAGGTGTATGGGCACACACAAATATGTACATACACAGAGTATGCAACTGTGGAATAGACATGGTATGAATATGTAATATATATGACATATTAAAATATCCAACATAATAGAACATTTGATATTTGTCTTGTCATTTCTTTTGTGAGTACTCACATGCCCCTTATATTAAATTAAATTAAGTCAAATTAAATTAGCTTAATTGTGGGTACTTTGAGCCTATAAGGCTTTTATGGAAGAGTCATATTTCAACCTCGTTTTCCTGCGCCATTGTTTCCTGAATCATCTGAAAGGTTTTCCTGGGTTCAATAAAAGCCGTTCATGGGCTTTAGCTCAGGGCGCAATGTGCAAACTCTTGACTTTGTCCTCGTCCTAGGCTGTCACTCAAAAGGCCCCTCAGTGTTATCTTGTACTGATTAGATGAGAATCAATAGCAGCGTTCAACCTTGCAAGTCCCTGAATTTCTGAACTCTCAAAATGCTCCATTATTTCTCCTTGCAAACAGGCCAATACTTTTTTTTTCTTTTTTCTTTAGTCTGAGATCACTGCTTTGTTATACAGGTATTACTGTTCTTAAAAAAGCATCCAATACAAACTGACTCATGTTACAGGAAGTCTCTTTTCCCACTGTCTTTTCCTTTTGTTCTTCTTTCGTTTTCACCTGAAGTCATAAGCTCATTAGCTATATTGCAAATAATAGGAGACTTTTTAATTTCCCAAAATGTTTCCCACAGTGTAATATTAAAAACCATTTTTCTAGCTTAGATAGATCACAATTTGTTTCACTGTATATAGCCCAGTTTCCAAAACCAGTGCCACCTAATCTAGATTTTGGTGTTGTTGCAACATCCACTTGATTATTGATTTCTATATTTTCAGGATAAGTAAGTTATGCTGCAGTTACAAAGAAGTCCCAAATCTCAATAGTTTACAATAAAAAAGTACATTTATTTTTCATGAGCCTTTGTTTGGCTGAGATTCTGATCCATATTTTGTTTCTCCAAGATATTTACAATGCTTCACTTCAATAACATTCATGTGCCATTGGCTTAACCAAATAGTACAGCCATGCCTGCATTTCATCGAGTAGGGAGACTTAGTCTTCCAGAGGGAGGCTCACATGGAGTGGAGGGAGCACCAATTACAGCAGGAGGTAGAACAATTTTCCACAGTGACCACATCTCTTAGGCCAAAATCCATTTAGCAGCTCAGGATTCACTCGTACCTCACAGATCACACTGGGGACATTATTTTAAGAAACAAGTAAGTATGGCTTTAATAGAAATGCCAGACACACTCGTGCTTCAGAGGACTCAAAAACCCATGTGATATCCTCGGATCCCAAGTGGCTCTCATAATAAAATTGCCTGGTAGATACAGGTGGGCCCAACCCTGCTATCTGTATCATGGGTGGCCATTTGTATCATGATGAGTTCCACTCCATTTGATTTGCCATAAAGAAGCCTGCCTTTTCTAGGATGATAGCAAACTCTGTGAGTTACACAGTAGAGCTGTATAGCCATAGAAACAAGAAAGCCTACCAGGATTGTGCCTTTGCATAAAAAGAAATTTTGAAATAATCGCCTTTATATTGGTCAGTCTCCTACAAATCCATGTGTCCTCTTTCTGAAATTTCTTCTATAAAGCACACCACATGCCTATAATCTATCTTTTCAATCACAGTATGCACTTATCACAAATTAGAACCTTTTATAAATGTATATGAAATGGGGATACTATATATGCTCCTCTCTTACATGGAAAAGGAAATCTCAAAGTCTCACTTTTTTTTTTTCTTTTTCTCTCAAAGAAAATTAATTTTAACAATGTACAGTTTGACTTGTATGAGTCAGCACCTCACGAGGCTCATTGTATTTGACATTACTCTAGTTCCCCAGAAGACCTCAGAAAATTAATATTCAGATGATGAAATTAAAAAAAATCTTTTGGAGCTGCTGTCCCAACTTCATTTGTGTGCTGTATTTCTACATTTTAATTTAGCCAACAGGGTTCTCACTCTTTGCATTTCTTTGTGTGATTATCCTTGCCTTTTCAACTTATTTCTATCTTTCTCCTATCCAATTATAACTGGTTTCCTATGTCATATATCTGATGTTTTTAATCTCCAATCCTTTCATTTTTCCTCTACCTCTTCACCTCCATTGTAGATTTCACAAGAAATCTTCAAATATCTGTAGAGAGGGAGATATTCGAGCAGCTCTTGATTCTGGAAAGCAAGCATGAACAGCACAGTGCAATTAGTCGGGTTCTGGAAAAAAGTGAAATTCACAGGGCACAATACCTTTCAAAAGATAGAGTTTAAGGTTGAACTTTAAATTCTTAAATTGAGAGAAAGATGGAAATTGTTTTAGTGTATTTTCTTCAACTAAAGCCACAATAGATTGGAGGTAAGGTAGACAAGTTTCAAAAGTAGGAGCATAACTGGCGAGCCTTCAGACAGAATAGAGAAAGGTGCTTACCAGAGACTTCATTCTTTCCCTCCACAGAAAGGAAATGAGCCCTCAATAAATTATGTCATAATCAGTAGAATCAAGTGTTGAGATAAAACTGCAGAACAATCTGTAGTTGCTGAAAATGTCCATGTTCTCGGAGTCTTATGCCTGCATTAAACTAAACCTAACATGCTCTAAAACAGTGATACATAGAAAAACACATGAACTTGTGTCAAAATCCTGCACCAGCAGCATGTACTCATGTATTTTAATGACTGCTTCTCAGTGGAATTTATCACTCCCAAGTTTGTTTTTGAGCATGCAAGCATAATAGTATTAGGATGCAAAAATGACTTGTTACATATATTTGAAGTTTTTTGCCTTTAATACAGACACAATAAAAGCCCAATGATAACTGCAAATTATCATGTGATTGATGTTTAATGTCATTGTGTCCTGTCAAAGTTCAGGATAAACTCTACAGATCATTAAAACTCATGATCTTTTATACATGAATAGGAAAACATTAAAAAATTGAAAGTCTTTACAGAGGTCACATACTGGAAAATGAGCAAGGTTGATGTATTAAAATATTTTAAGAGAAAAAACTGCAACTTTCTAAGAGTATTGAAATGTCGAGGTCACATACTACAGCAGTTGGAATAGATGAGGTTGTGTCACCGGGACCACACACGCAATTCTCAGCGTGTTAATATAGTACAGGTAACATTTCTTGTTCATGATACGTGTCCATCATGAGTTTACTAAGGGGTGTCCGCACAATTTGCCCTTAGTCAAGAACTCTGTCTGCACAGTTTACTCTTAGTCAAGGAAGAGTGACTGTCCGCAACTTTACTGAGCCCTTGGCAGGAGAGAAAAAAAAAAAAGAGAGAGACAGATTGGAGGGTCTCAAATTAGTAAATAAATGTTCTGGCACAGCTATTGGAATCAATCACGTGAGTCATTCCCTCATCCACAACAAAGCCAGAACTGTAATCCTACAATGTCCGTCAGCGGAGGGAAGCCTGAATTATTTGGCAAACTGTAGAAATAACTCCCATACAAATATTTCAGCCATTAACAGACAGAATTTCAGTAGATCAGGTGTTTTCTATTAACTGAATTGGAGCAAGTAAATGTTCCCGTTGTTATGAGGAGTGAAAGGTAACAGTTTATTTTTGCCAACTGATTAAACTCCACAGTGGATGACATTATATTAGGCAATAGGTGCCTTGACTTTGCCATGCTTTTCTGCTTGGTCTTTGCGTCCTTCGATGGCTATGTTGCTCTGTGGTGAGAGGAGAATCCAGGAAAAACATACTAATTCTTTTTTTTTTTTTTTTTTTTTTGAGACGGAGTCTCGCTCTATCGCCCAGGCTGGAGTGCAGTGGCCAGATCCCAGCTCACCGCAAGCTCCGCCTCCCGGGTTCCCGCCATTCTCCTGCCTCAGCCTCCCGAGTAGCTGGGACTACAGGCGCCCGCCACCTCGCCCGGCTAGTTTTTTGTATTTTTTAGTAGAGACGGGGTTTCACCGTGTTAGCCAGGATGGTCTCGATCTCCTGACCTCGTGATCCACCCGTCTCGGCCTCCCAAAGTGCTGGGATTACAGGCTTGAGCCACCACGCCAGGCCGCATAAACATACTAATTCTTTAAAGTTTTTAGAACATCATTTCTTTTACTCTATGCCTCTATGATGAGTTATAACAGTCTCAGACACCTCTAAATATTCAGCAGACCTTTACAGAGATTAGGGAATAAAAATGAACTCTAAGGAAAAATAACAGAATTAAATCCCTAAAATAATTTTACAAATTAATAATCCTAATTGGGTGGCTTACAGGGAGAGACCTGGGGCCTTTTTGTCTAATACCCTTGCTCTGGTGAAGAATCTGAAAGCCATGTACTACTTTGTGTGGAGGCTTGGAGATCCTTGTAGGCACCTATCACCTTAGTCTCTCACTCTGTGATTCATTCAGGCTGACGGTTGCCATCTAGTTCTTTGTGTTAAATGGTTTATTGAAGTTACTTTTTCCGCTCCTCATGGCTTTCTCTTCTGACTCCAAAATGCAGACATTGTGAAGGTCCAAAAGTAGATTGAGGGAGAAATCTATGGAGTACGGCGCATTGTGAAAATTTTCGATATTTAGAAAATAGTAAGTGTGACATAAAATTTGACACAATAATATCACCCTTAGAAATACATGATAAAAATATAAGTGTTTATATATATGAATATTTTTATATAATGAATATATAACCAAAGAATGAATAGAAAAATGAACATCTGGAAAAGCAAAACACCAGTGGTATCACAGCATGCTCAAGGCAAAATAAATAATTTTATTTGAAAGGATTTTAAACTCACTGTTGATGGCTGTTATTTATTTCAAGGATGAAAAAATGGCAATGCTAAAACTAAATGTATACTTTGGGCTGTGTTTGGATCTTTTAATTAATCAATTGGTGTCTCTGCAAACAAATTCTAAGACTGTAATTTCCAAAATAAGTGTCTGAAAATTTAGATAGCTGGAGAAACAATAGTTTCTGTTTTCTACTTTCTGAGTAAGTTTACGTATAAAATCACTTATACTTCAGTAGTAGCCTGCCTTTAAGTTTGCCAGTGTTTTTCTTTTGTGTGTGTGTGAGTGTGTGTGCAATGTTTATACTTCATTAAGAATTCATAGGGAAAAATAAATATTTTATCTTTTATAATTTTTCCTATAATTTTTTTAATGTTTTCCTATAAATTCTAGCAATGAGAATTCTATAGAAGTGGTAAGGTATCTGCAAATGTTAAATGTCTCCACACTTTCTGAGAGTTTGCAATTTTTTTTAAAAAAAGCATATTTTTCAAATCCTTAAAACAGTTTTATCTAGGTTGCCCCTTCTCCTGGCTAGATGTTAAGAGCTAGCCCTGCAGGAGGTATAATATTGAGTGGATAGGCTTGGCACAGAGAGCTCTTCCTGCTAAAACCTGCAACGTAACACAAAAACTAATGGATTGCACGGGGAGAAGAATAAAACTAAGTTCAAGGTCAATAAACCAGATAAGAAAATGCAAGGGGTTCACCAAAGAATGGAGTGGGAGTCAGAAGTTGGTACATATTGAAGTAATAAGAGCCAGCAAAGTGGAAACTCAGGAAGATGACAGGTGGGAAGAAGTGGAGGGAGTTCCCTCTCTGCTGGTTTCTATTAGCACACAAGAGCAGGACATAGCATGGGAGGAGTAGAAATAGCAGATGAGACCAAGCTTGCAAACAACCTGCCTTTCAGAAGAGGGCTCTGTTCACTGAAAATTGGCACCTTGATAATCTACAGAACTAAGGACATCAGCATTTATCTTAAAGAAAGTATTTAGGCACTTTTCTTTCAATGTAGCCACCTAGCATTGTAGGGGCAGCCAGTCATCTTTCTGATTGATACAGCCTCTCCTTGGGTGCCCACTATCTCCTACATTGGTTCATCGATACCAATGCATGTCTGTGAAGATACATAGGGTGCAGCAGTTCTCCATTCAGCTATGAAGAATGAGGATCTTAGCTTCTCTTTACACTCAGCACGTACAGATCCTTTATTTAGCAATGTGGCAGCTTACACACAGGCAGAGAGAAAAGCTAAATCCTCATGAAATGGGGTTAAAAAGTGAGAACTTTTTTCCTCTCACAACTAAGTATTATTAATTCTCTTACAGGGCTACTTACTCTCTATGCATATTATGTTACATTATTTCACACTAAAATTACTGCAACATTATCAATTCAAGCAGGATCGAGCATATGAAATATTTATAAGGTTACCACTCATCTAATTTTCAAAGGAATAGCCTATATATAGGGCATGAATATAGTCTCAGAATAGCTTTGGGCTTCTGAGCAGTAGACAAGGCCTCACGAAGCAATGGTGTAATGACTCAGTCTGTAAGATAAACGTGACCACATAAATTCTAACAGGAGGTAAAAATAATCTGGGACTCCAAAATATATATGTTAAGAGAAGCTCACAAGTTAGGAAATGGGGAAAAGTGATTATTTTGGCGTGATTAATTCCCGAGGCCAATGTGTATACTGGAATGAAAATTGGATATATAGTCAGAATATAAACTCCAGTTCAGATTCTGCCCCCAAATGTTGCATTAACTTAAACGAAGTAATGAAACTGAGCTTTAGTTTTTTTTTTCAATAAAATGCAATGAAAATACAAATGTCCACCTCACAGTGATGCTGCAATGAACACATAAGATTGATAAGCAGTCTGAACACTTTAAGAATGTATAACTTCATTAACACTATCAGTACTGCATTTCTCTGCACAAAGCTTTATTTTTTTTAAGTTTAATAGCACCACTCATTCAAAAATGTATTCAGCAATTCACAAGTTTTAAGTACCTACCATGTTCATGGTTTTATGTTCTTAAATCATATCTGAAGGCTATAGAATGGGACTTCAATAATATGTAAAAAGTGATATTTCCAAAAAAAAAATGCATGTTCTGATATCTGATAGATTTAGACTTAAGTTCTGAATATGTTTCAATGATCTGTGGAGAATCTAGGTTAATTGTCCATACATTGTTACCTCTGTTTATTCACATGTAAAAAAGTCAGGAATAAAAGTATCTACTTCTGAAGGTTAACATCAGCATTAAATTAATGATCAGGTGAAGTTCTTAGAACAGCGCATAACATGTAACAGTCATTCAATAAATTTTACTATTGTTGTTTTTATATTACAATTATTTTAAGTTTTATTTTTAAACACAAACTGTATCATTGAGATATATGTATATAAAATACATTGGGAGTCTATGTAAGTTATGCTTTACTAGAAGAACTTAATTTAAATTCACTGTACTTCATATAATACTTCTGAGAAATTTAGAATGTTTTATCCAGAAATTGTATCTGTATTACAGCCATTCTCTAGGGATAATCCCAATATTATTTACATTTTATCTTACATGCAGTCATTCTGTCAGAAAAATAGTAATAGAGAAAATAATGGGGTTTCTCAATTGTATATTTCCATTATTCTATTTCTTTCAAATTAGCCATAATTCATATATTGTTTTCTCTCCTGACAACATTTCTCAACCCCACCTTCACCACAGTTGGATGTTCACATTAAAAAGATATTGTGTGTCTCAGTTTCCTCTTCCCTGCATTAAGCACAATGCTTTACAGTCTCACCGGGACAAAACCCCTTATTCCAATATCACAAAGAACATGGACTTTAGAATCTGGCAGACCCTTAATAGATTATTTCCAGAGCCATGACCTTAAGCTACAAATGTACTACTTGGGTCGACAGGTCTGTGAACCTCAAAATGTAATCATTGTCATGCTCACTCCTCCATGTGATGGTTTCTGTTGGAGAGTAGGAAACTAATGAAGATATCCAGCCTCCAGATAGATTGAACAGAAACCTCAACATCACTGAGTACTTGAGGACCCTGTCCTGACCACTCCTTTAGGAGGTCACTGAGTCCATGCTGAGAAGACTGACATAGATCATGAGGATGACTTAAGACAAATGGTTTAAAGGCTATTTGTTGGCTAACTAAGGAACCATAGGATCTCTGGATCACACATCCATACAAGGAAGCTTCTATTATTGGTAAAATCAGTTTCAGTCACTTAATAAGAATAATAATTCACCTATACATTTGCATAGACAGCTGACTTCCCTTAAATATAATTCTCTGATTAACAAGGTAAGTTTACATTTCCGAACAAGAAGAAAAGAAGGTTCTAACAATTCCACATGTTAATATGAAGTCTGATCCACAATTAAGAATTTGTCACAGATAATCCACAAGCATAACATTTATGTGGATAATTATCATTTTTTAATTCAGTAAGTTAATCACTCTGTAATCACCAAGAACTGATATCGACATATCTGAAACTCTCAGATGATAATGATTGGAGATCCAAATGCCATTTAAAAATTATAATTATTTTTAATGAAAATTGGTCTTAAATTATGCATGTATAGCCCTTTTGAAAAAAAGAATGTAAGTAAAATTTTACATTTTTTAGTGATCTCTTGTCATTATTTAGAAAATTGCTATTTTTTTCTTTGTAATACATTTTTAAATTAAATGCTCTAATTGATTTTAATTGACAAATAAAAATTGTGTATATTTACGGGATACAATGTGATGTTTTGATCTATATATACATTGTGTAGTCAAGTTAGTTAACATATCTATCACTTTACCAATCTATATTTTTGGTGTAAAAACATTAAATATCTATTCCTTTAATATTTTTGAAATATACATTATTACTGTGTTTATAATATAGTGATCATCTTCATCTTCTCCATCTCTCTTCCTAACCCTAGCATCTGGCGACTGCCTTCCTACCTTCTGTTTCTATGAGGTAGACTATTTAGATTCCACTTGTAAGTGAGATCTTTCTGGGCCTGGCTCATTTTGCTTAGCATAATGTTCTTCAGCCTCATCAGCAAATGAATGAAGAAACTGTCACAAAATGTCCTATTATATATACACACACGCACATACACACACATACACAATGGAATACTATATAGTATTTAAAAAGAAATAAAATCTGTCTTTTTTTTTTTTTTTTTTTTTTTTTTTTTTTTTTTTTTTTTTTTTGAGACTGTGTTTTGCTCTTGTTGCCCAGACTGGAGTGCAGTGGCGTGATCTCGGCTCACTGAAACCTCCACCTCCTGGGTTTAAGCGATTCTCCCGCCTCAGCCTCCTGAGTGGCTGGGATTATAGGCATGCGCTACTACATTCAGCTAATTGTGTATTTTTAGTATAGACGGAGTTTTGCTATGTTGGTCAGGTTGGTCTAGAGCTCCTGATCTCAGGTGATCCACCCACTTCGGCCTCCCTAAGTGCTGGAATTACAGGCGTGAGTCACTGCGCCTGACAGAAACTCTGTCTTCATAGTACTTTTCTATGTTTATCTTTCAGTTTTAAATGCCTTTTGTTTTGAAGGACTGTTAACTTCTCCCATCTTTGCATCTACTTCCAAAAACTACTTTCTCAACCTTTAGAGGAATATTTTCTAATATACTGAGAAATTTTGTAAAAATTCAATATTCCTAAATGTTAAAAGGTTCAATAAGCTACTGAATGTACACCCTGAAATATGCTTCATCTCAAGCAGACATTTTAGAACTATTTGGGAAGGTAAAAATTTTAAAAAATTTATACCTCTGCATCCTTCACCCAAATGTTGAGATTCTTGAAAGTCTGAAATACTGAACACCAGATTTATATCTAAATTTCTGCCACATTTTTAAAATCACATCTTGTTTTCAGAGGTGTACTTTTATGATCTAAAATTAGCCCTCTATTTTAAAGGCAGCAACCAGAATCAGGGAACAGAGTTTAAACATCTTAATAAAATTTATGGAGTTAATTATAAAAAGGCCTTAGCTAGCACTTTTAAACCCATCTCAGTGCTTATAAGGTCCTACTCCAGATACCCTTGGAACATGCTAGGCTATAGAAAAGAGAAACTCTGCACTGAGTATTCCCCAAATCACATTTTGTCATTCCATTACATTCTCATGGATTCTTTATAGCAGAGGTATCCAGTCTTTTGTCTTTCCTGGGCCACATTGGAAGAATTGTCTCAGGCCGCACACGAAATACACTAACACTAACGATAGCGGATGAGCTAAAAAATAAATCAGAAAAAAAAATCTTGTAATGTTTTCAGAAAATTTACAAACTTGTATTGAGCCTTATTCAAAATCATCCTGGGCCACATGCGGCCTATGGGCCACAGGTTGGACAAGCTTGCTTTCTAGATTCTCTGTCATAGCCCTTGCAATATGACACAGCATTGTTTAGAGCCCAGGATTCTGACCTCTGCCTTGGTACCCTGGACTGAATCAAAATGTCTTCTGCAACTGCAATCTACTAACCCCATTGCATTCTCCCTCTTGATATAGTTCTAGTATCCCCCATATATTTGAGCTTCCCTCCTAGACTCTAATTCCAGAGAAGGCCTTACCCCTGGAGTGGAAAGGAATAGGATCCAACTTTTCCACTATTATTTTAGTGCTATGTGGCCTCTCTGGACAAATGCCTGCACTTGGTTTTCAGAGGCTAGCACAGCTCAAATAAATACAAGGAAATGAACTAAAAATGAAAATCTGGTCATAGGCTTAAGAAATAGACCAAGTTTGAAGTGAGTCTGAATTCTATCAATGGTTAAGAATAAAATGTAAGCATCATGATATAGACTTCTGGGATTATTAGCCCCTGGCTTTTGGAGTTCTCCACATTTTGGGTTCAAGTGTTAAGGCAGTATTTTTTAAAGTTTTGCAAAATCTTAAGCGTAGATTGAAAAACATGCAGTCTTACTGGCTTGTCAAGGTTACCTCAAGCAAATTATTTTCAATAGTTGATTGCACTCAAAAGGCCAGGGTAGAAATCTAAAACAAGTCCAGGGCTGTGCATAGATAAACTAGAATCTACAAATAGTAAATTCCAAGACAACCAATATCATGCCAAAGTGTCATGTGCTGCTTTCATTTTGCTACATTATTTTATTATGTGGTGGAAGATTTATTTGCTAATTCTGTGTTTTGCTTGACTTGGGTTCTATAAACCACATGAGAAACACAAATTATCTACTAAAGATATAAACATCTCCCTGACACAAGCACACACACACTGATAAAAACTGAAATAATTTTTTGAAGAGATCTTCATCCCTCATAAGCTTGTTTTATGTAAACAATCAAGGAAAACATATGAGCTTGATTGAGTTCTTCAGAAAAAGTTTTTGTTGAGCCTGCTTGCTAATGATCTTAAATTAAGGTCTACAGTGCTGCTTTCAATTGTGAAACATGTTTTCTTTGTTCTCTCCCTAACCCACTTCCCATCCCCAATTTCACAGAAAAGTTGTCTCACAGGAAGACCCAATTTATGCAGAACCAAACAGGAAACAGGCCCCTTGTCATCTCCCCTTTGTGAGTATGTTAATAAACAATCTGTAAAACTAATCTGCTTTCAAATTATTCTGACAGTTTGGAGACTGACAACAGCTGTCAGTTCCACAGCTTCCCCCTCTCATTCCCCTCAATGCTCCGAAAGAGGAGATACAATCTCGCTTGGTCACAACTTGAGATATTTTGGTACCTACAATCTTATACATCCTTAATAAAGTGCTAAAGTTACCATGATATTTAAGATAGGCAAATTATATGGATCAGAAAAGACAGTTCAAGTCTCTCAAAAAAATGTTAAAAAGAAAATTGACCTGAAAGCATTGCAATATGAGACCAAAGAGCAAAAGAAACAGTTGGAATTTGTATATAGACATTTCTACTGATATCTTGTATGATAATACAAATGTTTTAAGCTTAGTAAAATGAAGAAGTGAAGTATAAGGGATATTGGAAAAGAAAACTTCAGTAAGAATAGGATATGATGGCTCACATTAATACATATCAATTTCTATTCCCCATCAAATCTAATCTTCTCTGAAGATTTCTTTCCCTAAATGTGAAGATCCAAACAAGCGGCCTGAAGCTACTAAAGTTAATTAGTATATACACATTAACCTTTTGTAAAAACTGAAAACATAGGTCTGAATATTTTTTCCTTACCTAAAGACTGATTGTCTACATCGTGTTTTAAAAAGAGAAAGGAAAAACTGGGTGTTTAATTTTGTCAAGTGGATTTATTTTACAAAGAATAGAGAAGCTGTTTCTAAATAGCATATTCACAAAGTCAAAATATTTAGCCATGGTCAATAGCAGTTATATCTGTGGATTCCAGATGGCTGCCTCCAAAGTGGCATGTACACTCACAGGAATGGGTGCAAATTTGGGGTACGAGAAGAAATATTAGAAATCTCTTTTCTATTTTTTCTGAAATATAAACAAGGAATTAAGCTTTTATTCTAATTTTCTTAATGTAGTGATGTTGATGACCTTGCTGTATTTATACGTCAGAAATTCACTTCCTCCACATTCAAGTTTCTCAATGGAAAGAGCGCTCAGCGGAGCACATAGATATTGGCAGTGCCCACCATACTCCATCATGCTCCTCCAGTCCCATATGGCAAACTGCAATATATATGACGACTTATGTGGATTTGAATTCTACCAACCTAAATATTGTATCCTTACAAGGCTTTGTAATAAGAAAAGAAGTAATTAGGTAAAGTTATGTCAGGCAACATTTCAGATTTAGTGGTGGTGAGTAACATGATACCAAACAGATATTTCAGAAAAAAAAAATGAACACAATCTGCCCCTTCAAGGTAAGAGAATATGATGAAAACTTTAGCATTTTATTAAGGATGTGTAAGATTATAGGTACAAAAATATCTCAAGTTGTGACCAGATAATTTGTACTTTAAAATGATGAGGAAGTAATAGTCTTTCAGAAAATATCCATGAGCGTTTTGAAAGTAGTTGCTTGGAGATGTTTGCCTAGTTAGGTAATTATATTCCAAAATTTATCTCAGAGTGTCATCTGTGTACTGTACTTATAAATATGAAGTTACTAAAAAGTAGATTTTTTAAACTATTTTAACATTCTAAATGAGGAATTTCAGGAGGTTTAATTGATTTGCTAAGAAAAGTAATTATTTAACCCTTTCTAAGTTGTTTGAAATAACAATTATTAGATATGAGCAAAGATTGAAATTAACAAGCTAAATTTCAAAAAAATTATTTGTATAATTGCTCAGATAGATGAAAGTTTAAAATATGTATCATGATTGAATAAGTGTAGTTGGTGATCTCATATTTGGATTATTGTGTCTTTGTAAGGTTATCTCTAGCTATCAGAGCCATGAAAATCAAATTACTTAGATTAACTTACAAACATCAATTTTATCCTAATGTATTTCAACACTATTTTTCAGAAAAACGAAATAGATTAAATAATATTGCTAGCACTAAAAGTCAAATTATTAATTAGTTATTAATTAGTAGTGTTTTACTGTAAAAAGTTTAACAGTGATAAATAGAATATAAATATAATGTTGAATATTGCTTACTTCATCTTTATCTCACTTTCACATTTCTAATTTGGAATATGTTTTATGCATATAATAATGAAACAGGAAAATTTCTTTTGTCACCCCAGCATGGGGGTGTGGCTCACTTCTTTGATTCCCCGTTACTCAAAAACCCTTGGGGAAGCAGGCAGATGAGCAGGTTGTGGGGCTCCGACTCCACAGCACTGTGTATGGGTGAATGTTTACAGCTCGTGAGTTCCCAGTGGGCATGTGTTACAGGGAACTCTTTTAGTTAAGCCATCCTTAGGCGGCTTGTGTTAATCAGCTCAATTATACCCACTGCCTCATTGCAAGGACAGGGGTTTCTGTATTCTGGGTTTCTTGCCTTGGTGTACGAAAAGAATTGGATCATACATGGGCTTGGAGAATGAGTGCAAGGTTTTATTCAGTCAAAGTAGCTCTCAGCAGATGGGGGAGCCATAAGGGAGATGGAGTGGGAAAGTGGATTTTCCCTGGCGTTAGGCAGCCTGGACCCTCCTCCCACCGCCCCAGCCAAACTCCACGTTGTTCTGCCGGTCGATGGCCTGCTGGCCTGCGGGCATCTGTCGATGTGCTCTTACTCTGCAGTGTGCCTCTTGACGTCTAGCTGCTTGTGTCTTCTTCCACCGACGTGTTCCTCTCAACGTTCAGCCACTTGCAACCCTGCCTGATAGGGTCTCTGGGATTTTTGTAAGCACAGAATGAGGGCGTGACAGACCAGGGTGGTGTTGGGAAATATCTGTTCTCACCTAGGTCTGTGGGCACAGATCTGGGGATGGAACCCTGGCCAGGAACCATGCCCTCCTCTACCCAGAACTTCTCTGCTCCCCTCCCATATCAATAATACTAGCAGAATACCTATGCTTGTAAAATAAATATGCATGCATATATTAAAGGCTCAAAACATTTTAATAATGAAGCACAGTATCACAAGTGTTTGGCTATCACTTCCTTCAGAATTCCATTATGCAGCCATCTGCACATATAGATTTGAGAATACATTATATAGCCGAAATAAAAAATGCCATTCTGAAACACTGGAAAATAATATTGAGCTACTATAAATGAATTTCTATCAGGTATGTTTTTGTAATATTTAGGGAAAAAAATAAATTTTGAGAGAACAGTTCTCCTCACATCATGTAAGTTTGTTACATATCATTTATTTATTAACTCATTCAACAGATATTTATGGTGCATCTACATATGGAAGGCATTGTTCTGGAACCTAAGGATATCACAATGAACAAAACAGAGCTTCTACTCTTACAAAGCTTGTATTTTAGAAGCAGGAGATCCAGACTCAAAGGTAGGAACACAAATGTCAAATAAATACAGGGCTGATATTCCACTGGAATGGGCTAGAATAGCTGTACAGAGACTGAACTACTAAAATATTTCTGTTTCACATGATAAGTACTCCCTTAAGTATACCTCTTTTGCTGTGGCCTCCACAGACACTCCCTAGAGATTCCCTAGACTTTCTCTAGATCTAAGATCTAGATGATTAGTGCTTGGCTCAATAGGAACTTGGCAGGCATCCACCTTTACTAGTGGTCCTGGCATCCCCATGCTGACTGTTACATATTCTGACTTTTACTCCCAGGTTAATATTTACAGAGGGTTAATACCATATAAAAAGGAGAACAGAATAAGGGGTAGATAATAAAGTGGCAAAGATGTTTTTGTGAACAGGGCCGTCAGGAAGGACCTCCAGTGAGCCAAGAGCTAAAGGAAGAGAGAGGAATAAGCACACGTGTATGTGAGTAGTGAAAGGGGACAGAGAGAAATCTCAAAGGCCTAGAGATTGGAAAGTGAATACTCAATGGTATTCACAGAGAGCACTTTGTCAAAATCATGTCAATTTTACAAAAGCAATCAGAAATTTGGGTTCAGATATTAAACGAATTACAAATATTTCCACTTATCAGTCAAGTCTAATCCAAATGATGCTTTTATATAGAACTTTCAGTATCACTCCTGAATAGACTTAGTATTATTATTATTATTATTATTAGTTTCTAGAACCCTGAATTCAAATTCAGAATATGTAGGCTCTCTTTTACAATAAGATCTGATATTTTCATATTGTCTCTTTTGCATGGTTTTGTCTTCAGTAAAAAACATGAATATAATTATTCCAATATTTGTGCTTTTCTTCCATTTATTTAACCAATAGATATTGAGAACTCACAACGATGAGCTGGGGATATCAAAGATCTCTGCTTTCTAGGAGTTTACTGTACAGTTGGGGACATAGTCACATACATGGATAAAACACTGTAAAGGGTGATAAATCTAAAATGCATGTTTAGAACACTTACTAGTGCTGAATTTTCTCCTATTCTTTAGCAAAATTAAAGAATTTTTATGGTCCCTTTTCATCATTTTCATTAGAAGGTAGATCTAAGAAATGATGAGATGCACCAACCTCATATTTTACTATTTTAAAGCTACCTTAAACATAAAATCAAACCACTCATAGAGTTAATGAGGAAAAAAGAGAGAGAGAGATCTGGTTGAAATGCCTTAATTTTGTAACCCTAATTTGATTAATACATTTTTTTGCTTTCAGAAGATACAGACATAATAAAATTAAAGTGTATGTACTCTTATCAAGCATAGTGATCAGAAATGCACCAAACTTCTCAATGATCGCACTGATTTTACCTACGGCCATTGGCACTCTGCACAGGTTGAAAAGTCTTTGTTTTTCTCCCTTTCTTTCTCTTTTTTTCTCTAATGGTCCTATCTTCTAACATAATAGAATCCATTTACCAGTGCACTAGTAAAGCAGAGAAACAAGGAGGTTTGAACAATTTTTACCACATCCATCATAATCTTGAATATTTGCAGAGTCACACACAGCACTCTTGTTTCATGCCAGTTCTATGCTTAAGACACAATTACATGCGTTTTACTATTTCCTTGGCATCGTTTCTACTTTACTTTTATCAAAAGCCTCTTGATCCCCAGAGCTTCAATTTTCTCTCTGGCTTAGGAAGTGGGGGGAAAAAAATACAATTCCTATGGGTTAAAAGAGTGGTTGCTACATAGTGTTGCCCCATAGGCGCTGTCCTAATGCGACCTATTAGAAAAATCACTATTTTGTTTGCCTTTGGCTGGAGAGAGAAAAGGGAGAAAAGACATATATGATTTTTAAATATTTTTAATTGATATATCATAGTTGTACATATTTGGGGAGTATGTGTGATACTAGAAGTAAATTTGGGTTGCCCCTGTGAAGTTGTCACAGAATTCTGTAGAAATGCATTTTTTACGATAAACACAAAATGCTAGAATTTTAACATTAGCTAGGTGTTTTTAAAAATTCTTCTATAAACACTTGGAGTACAGGAGAATGATACTAAAATACAGAGGGAAAAGATAAAAATGGTCATATCAAATCACTGAAAACATCTCATACCTGCAGAATCTCTACAGACTAAGCCAGCAAATATGATGACCTGGAATTTCCTATCTCAATTCTTAATGATGACATTCCAGCTACAGGTTCTCTGTAGTAGCCAAACACAGAGAAGAAAAACAAAAACAGAATCAAAATTGCATCTTGTCTATACTAAGTTTAAATAGCACACTATATGCAAGAGGAGAACGTTGAATCACAAATTTCCAGTGGCCTGATGTTGGCCTGCATTCTCTGTAATTGCTGTTGTTTCAAAAGTATTAGATGAAAATATACAAATTGAAGGATATGACATTCTAGTAAATCACTAGCAACTATCACATATTCCTTCATGAAAAAAATGTAGCTGTTTGTACCATATTGTTCAAAAATAATATTGCTTGAAAATTAAGATATGTAGGTTCTTCTCTGGGTTCTCTCACTTAGATTCTCTCAATTTCAGTTCCTTTGGTTGAAAATGGTGATAATGAGTCGATATTCACAAGATTATTTTGAGGGGTAAATGAAATAATGTCATAAGTAAAATATAGAGAACTAAATAATTGTTAACATAGTATCATTACAATGAATATATCATTGGCATACTTCTTCAAATATTGTTTTTATTTTTTTAACCTCTATGTCCACAATAATTCCAAAACTACCTTCTGAATAATGTTCCTCTGAAGCAGAATATCCTAGAAATGGGATTAAAAGTGTGGTCCTGGACTGGCCGCATTATCTGGGACCCTGTTAGAAATGTAATCTCAAAGGCCCTACCTCCGACCTACTGAATCAGACACTCAGGATAGGGTCAGACATTTGAATTTTAACATGCTCCCATGGACATTCCAATGCACACTGCAGTTTGAGAACCACTGAGCTAGCTGACAGAAAGTAAGTGTGTTTATCTTACATGCCACCCTGGTGATTATTTATCTGACTTTATGTCATGCTATCTTGAGGTAGTAAATAATTAGAAATAATATTCCAAGTACCAGGCTTCTAGAGATCTTTCATAAACTTCATCATGGGTCCTTTATGTTATCAGGGCCATTGGGGTTAATTACAATTAAAGGGGCCTAATATGCTTAGCTTTACACTTTTTAGAAAAATAAATATAATTGGTTTGTTATGTTTTATAATGGCCAGTGAATACAACTTGCCTTATAACCTGTAATTTTAGAATTTAGTTCAGTAATGTTCTCTAATCTGAATCATTGGTCTGTTTTCATTGACCGTATGTGAATAATCTGTAATATATTGTTATTTGTTTTGGTTCCCAGGAAATTCAAAATTAAATTTAACATGCATTGGAATGTAAAAGAAGGAACTTCAATTATATTTTATCGTCAGTCATTAAATAATCTTTTGAACAAATAAGGAACTTTATATTTCTTGTAATTTTAGTAAATAAAGTATATAGCAAGGCTCTATTATATATGTTTTATATGTAAAACATATATATGTATATATATTTTTGTATATAGATATATTAGTATATCTACACATATACTAATATATTTATATCTAGTTATGCATATATACATCAAGGAAAAAAGTAAAATTACAGAATAATTTTAATATGGAACGAATCTTACTGAACATTCTCCTTTCATTGATTCATTTTTATTTATTCAAATTCACCTATAAGATTTTAAACATAAAATGTAGAAGACCTGATTCTAGTGTCCTGTGCCAGGTGGAAGCCAATCCACCTGAACCTTGGTTTACCATGGTGATTCCACAGCACTCAGAAACTTGGCTGCTAGAAGAACCATTAGGATAACCTTTAAGAGCTTACTTTCTCTAAAAGGGCTTTTTATCATGACGAGCGCTCTTTTGAAAGGTGAGACCTAACATGGTGCTTTAGAGCTCTTCTCTGGTGCAGCAATGGGTCCTTCCATAATGAAAACAGCCACTTGAAAGAAGCTGACCACAGTTTTATACTATAATTGTATACAGTTATATAGAATTTTACACTATATTGTGTACCTAGAACAGAGACCAGGATGCACAAAAATTTAAATGATGAAAGCTGGTATCTGAAAGTATTTTTAATGAGCACAGAGAAGTCTTTTTAACACAGAGAAGTTTTTACCTCCTGGGACGATATTCAATATCTGGTACATCTCCCTTTCCCCTGAGTTTGGTTTGGCCTTAGGCTTCTTATATGGGCATAAGGTACCAATAGAGTGAGTGAATGTAAAGATGGAGCTTTTACAACATTTAGCAGCAAAATATAAGGCCAGGGGTGTCATCACTTCACTTGAGGCAAAAAAATTAACAGGGGACTTATTAAAGCTATTCTGCAATATAAAAATATAAAGTAATTTAAAAGTGGATAAAGACAATGGTTTTTTAATAATATATTTAACAGGAAACAAAAGCAAAATGAGATAGAATCTGTTTGCTCTAGGAAGTAAAGGCAGATGTGATTTCTATGAAAAGGAAGTGAAATGCTTGAAAATGAAAATAAAATAGGGGTTAGAAAAGTTTAAGAGAAGTGGAAAAATGTCATAACAGAATTTTGAATGATATTTGAAATGGGAATGAAAACATTGACCATAATTTACAAAACATAAATCTGTGATGTAGGAAAGATATTTAAAAAGATTTTCTGGGATGCAGAGAAAAAGGTCACAAAAATAATAGAAAAGCAAAAAGAATGTGATAAGTGACAAAAGAGACCCAACGTCCAGATGGTCTATTTTCCTGAATAAAACACAGAATGAATGGAAACAAGCTAACAGTGAAAAGAGGAAAGAATAAAAATTTCCTGGGCCAAAGGAGACTTCAAAGCTATTCAGAAACAGATCTCCCTGTGGATCCTGCAAATGATCACTGCAGCCCTAAGTCACACAGTTTCACAATTTTTCTGTTTAGTTGTTTGGCTTGTGACATCATAATGAAAAAAGTACAATCAAGTATTATGTAATTACATTAAACCTCAAGATATCTGAGAATACAGGTCAAGGAAGCATAATATATATTCTCGACAAAATTAGGTAAAAGACAGCAATATAAAGTATGAATGCTGATAAAAGAACTATCAGGCTTCCTTCAAGGAAGGTTTAGAAACGAGTAGGATCATAGCAGAATTACGATAATGAATAACAACTATAGGGTGAAATACATTAATTGAAATGAAAATACCTTCATAATAGATTGTCAAGTGACCGCACTAAATAGCAAAACAGATTGTATTACATAATGTCATTTTTACAATTTATGTATGCATACAACAGAAAGTTAATAGCAACTTTCTATGGTGATGAGTAATGAGAGTACATTTTCCTTATTTGTTCTTGTCTACATTTACTAAGTATATAGTTGTCTCACTCTCTCTCTCTCTGTCTCTCTCTCCATACACACACTCACACACACACACATATATATAGTATTTCTAAATAAAAGAAAAAATAATATGTTAAATAGTCTATTGTGCAAAATTACCTCATATAGGGAAAAACTATTTCAAGCTGACTGAGAACTGATAAAGGCTGCAGGGAAGTGAAATGATTTAGAAACGTGTTGGGTTAGAAATAGAGCTTTGTGGCGATTATAGAGAGGAAAACCATTGGTTGGCACCGATGTCCCTTGAACTCATGTCTGTTATTTTTTCTTCTCTTCAGTTTGTTGTTGTTATGGTCTATAGCTCATCCAATAAAATAAAGGAACAAAGTATTATTAGTTAAATAAAGAAAACTTGAATTAAGTATAATAATTTGCTAAAACCTTAATTGATTGCAAAAAGTACTTCTCCTATAAAATAATCTGCTTAATATGAATGTAAATATAGACTAGTATGGACCCAACTACACATTATTTCACAGAGAACAACAAACTTAAACACTGCTTATGAGGCACATCAAGTACTTGCCTTGAAATTTTGCAATGAAATATCTTTACCTGATATTTATCTGAATGGCAGAAATTTCTATTTAAAGAACTTTGCAAATATTATCCCAAAACATTTATACCATGTCACATTTCACGTGACTTACTAATTTTATTTTAGGTATGAGTGTGCTTAGAAAGCTAACAGACCAAAGGAAACTTTAAAGCTAGGGTGAAAAAAGAGATCTTTGCCTATTCAGAAACAGATCTCTCTGTGGATCCTGCAAATGATCACTGCAGCCCTAAGTCACACAGTTTCACAATCTTTCTGTTGAGTTGTTTGGCTTGTCACATCATAATGAAAAAAGTTAATGTCAAGATAACTTCAGTATCAACTTCTGGCCTACAAAATAAAGAAGTAAGTCCCGAAAACAAATGATCAAATTAAATTTCAAATTTTGAAGTTGTCCAATGTGATAAAGACATAGAATAAAAATCAGAAGCTCTTTATTTGCTTATTTCTTGGAGCAAATTCAATTATTAAAGATGACTGACACATTGAGCAGTTCCTGAAAGAGTTGTTTAATTTGGAAATGCAATGAAACTTTTAGCAGGGATCTAGGGGAATTTAATTTCTTTCCAATATTAAACATTCATTTTTTAAATCAGGTACTTTTTCATTGATAGAATCTAAAGCATTTGTCTGAAATATTCTCGTCTTCTTCATTCTTAGAGCCTAGATTTTCAGGTTTTTTTTAGTATTCCTTTTCTCCCTTTACCCATTAAATTGTTACTGAGTAATTTAGTAAATGAGAAGAAACAATTTTCTAACTGAAAAGTTATAGACTGAGTTATATTTTCTTTACATAATTCATCCATCACCTTGGAATGGGCAGACATTCAGACTTCAAATGAAATAAAGTCTAGATATTTAGTGTGTATATTTCAAATTTAAATGTGAAACTGAAAATAAATAGAGTTACTCAATATGCAATCCTTAAATCATTGAATATATATTTTTTCTCAATAAATATTTAGTAACCCCTTGGTCAAACACAATATCACATTTGATCTGATCTTCATCATGTTTGAATTTTGCCAGATTTTTCTATATGTGTCTGAGAAAGATTATTGGAGTAAATATAGAGAATTAACTATTTGGATGATGTAACTATAAGTACTTATATTAACCTCTAAGGTGAAAGAAAAAATAATATTTCTCAGATAATTGTTTTGTATTTTTTACTGCGTTAGTATTCTGTTGCAGAGATGAATCACGTCTTACAGGTATATCAAGAGGAAGAGAACAGAGTAGTAAAAGCAATGAGAATCACCACCATTCATATATTTACACTCATCAGCAACCAGGATAGTGGTAAACGTAAGTCAACACTAGAAACCCTCAGATACCCATGCATACATTTATGTAATTACATTAAACCTCAAACCTCTTTTTTTTCTTTGTTCTTTTGACTGCTATCAATATTACCACTAACTCTAACTTTGGTCATTTAAGGTTCTAAAGTGGGTTGTGTTGTATTAAGCCATATAAAGGAAAAAGGTTAGACTGCTATTCATATCTAACTGCAAATACAATCAAGCAAATTAAGAATCTAAAACATCTTTAAAAAGTCATAATGTAGAAAAATATAAATCTATATTTACATATGTCTAAAGACCCCATCAAGAAAGCAGGCTAGATGCCAGCAGAAAATTTTGAAAAACAAATGAATAAACAAAATATCATTATGCATAGAAACATTCACAGAATGAAATATGATGATGCGTACAAAATACTATACAATTATGAAGTATTATTTTTTCTTATCCCACACAAGTATAAAGAATCATTTTTTGGTTATCATGGTAATTCAAGAACTATATGACAATTCTGTGACTTGTCTATTTACTATATTCTTGGAGTGGTAGTAGTATTTTGAAGTGCACAGAATTGCAACTTTGCTTGAATTGAGAATCTGAATTAAGAGTTTGCTAAGAGTTGTCATAATTAATGGTTAAGTGAATATTAATTCTAGTGACATACCTGTCTCTCTGAAATGAAGTGTGCTCACATGGGTCACAGAATAGCTATAGCAGGTGTGGCCTTTAATCTCTTCTAAGTGGAAACACATTTAACCCTTCCCGTAAGTCAAAAACAAGCTTGAGATTTTCATAAGATAATTTAAAATAGCTGTAAGACAGTTGGTCAGTTATTTATTTACTACCAACAATGTGCCAGGCAGAGTTTGATGACAATGATGCTACGTTGAACAAGAAAATAGGTAGCTACCCTTAAAAAGATTAGATTTTACTTGGAGAGAGTAGTAGACAATAAAACCAAAAAAGGTAACACATTTAAACAATTTTACATAGTGATTAGTGCTCTGAAGGTAGTAACTTAGGGTAATGAAAAAGAGTGATTAGAGGAAGTAGAAATGTTTTCTAAGGTGGTTAGATTCGGTCTTTAAGCTGAACATGAGAATGAGCTTAGCGTCTTCCCTACTATGCATCCTGTACTTCAAAAATATTCTAAAATATTGAAAGAGGACTCTCATTATGAAAGAGTATTAGTAGAATGTGCTGCCACCCTAACTCTGTACTAAGTGCCTTGTAAGGTTGTTTATATATTTTTTGTCTAAACTTTACCAGAAACATATGAAGTAGATCTTATCATCATCATTTCCCAAAGCAGAAAACTGAGATGAGAGGGACAGTGATCTGCCTTGGGCTACACAGGCAAACCTCGTATTTGAACTGGATGTCTGATTGCTAGTATGAACTCTTTCTGGTATTCCACATTCATAATTCTATTTTATGTGCATTATTATACACAATAGTTTGGAGAATGGGTGTGTACTTGATGCATAAACACCCTCATTATCATTTCCTATTCCTTTTCAGTCCCTGAGTTTATTTTGGTAAAAAGAACAATTAAAGGATTGATGCAGAAATTTGTACTTCCAGAAGTTTGGAAATTCCTATTAGTCGAATTTTCTCTGGGAACATGTTTTATGACGTGTATAAAAGAAGACTCTTAAATCTTTTCTGGGAGGAGGCAGTAAACACTGTTACCCTAACCAGGTCCCTTTCCTGGGACAGCGCACCCACCCTGGGGTTGCTATGAATGATGAGTATTAACCTCACCCAAATGTATCCCTTTCGTGGGACAGTGAACCCACCCTGGAGTTGCTATGAATGATAAATATTCAACTGTATCCCTTCTCGGGAGACTTGCTGGGCAGACTGAAGCTGTCTTGCTTGGTAATGCCTGGAATTTTTCATATTCTCTCTCCAGGTGGCCACAGTTAAAAACTGAATGACATAAGGATACTGAACGCAAGCCCTGTTGCCTCAAGAGGGAACAACTCTGGGGTGTCCCTCACACTCCAGAGACATTCTGGGATGAGGCTGAGCCTAGAACTCAGCTGAAATCACTTATTTGCTTGGTTCCTTTCCCAGCCTTCTATCCTGCTTCCCCCGCTTCCTTTCAGGCTTCTCCTAAGGGAGCTCCTTCAATAAATCACTGGATAAGAATTTCAGTCTCAGGTTCTGTTTCTAGGGAATCTGACCTAAGACATTTACTCAACAAACGTTTATTGAACACTTGCTTTGTGCCAGGTTTTGAGCTAAACTCCAGAGATTCATATATGAATATGCTACAGTTCTCTCTTTCTGGAGCTTGAGTTCTTGAGGGGGTGGGGTGGGCGGCAGTACATGGACAGCTAATAAAATGTCAAAAAGACCATAACCAAAGCACTCGATCAAAAACATGTCACAGGATCAAAGAGAAGAGAACATCTAGCACTGCATAGAGTGGGGAGAAAGGTGAGACATCATGAAAGACTCCACAAAGAAGATTGTGAGTGATAAACAGGAGTTCATCAAGTTGATAAGTGTAGGAAAGATTTAAAGGAAAGAGGGGCAGTCCTGTGGAACAGTGGAGTGATACGAAAGAGCAAGGTAAGACGAGGGAAATCTCAAGGAGCTTGGTGAGACTAAATAAGTGTGTATAGAGAAGACAGTAGTGGTTATCTGAAAATCTGTTGTAAAAGTCATGGTCTGCTAAGGAGTTTGGATTGTACAGAATAAAAATTATTAAAAGTACAAAGCAAAATGCGCAAATGATAAAGCTAACACACATGCAATATGTCTTTTGTAAATATTAGATTGTCTGTTTTAATTTAATTGCTAACTTAAGGCTTACCAGTACTTCCTGAAGTGTAATTGATGGATAAAGTAGGTTCATATTTCATAACTCTACAGTGTGACCGGAATTGTATTAGTCAGAGGCCTCCTCACATTCTTATTCAACATTGAATAGGCTGCATTTTCAGAATGTTCTGGCTGGGGGTTCAGCCTTCTACTTCTTTAACATCTGTGTAGACGTTAGCTATTGTAGGTCTTTAGCAAGTTGCTTTTGCGAAGTTAACACAAATCATATAGTTGCTAACTGGGCACCGTTCAAATTATCTGTCATGTTCAGTTATTTTTATATTCAACTGTGCATCATTTGACCATCTGAATCAGGCAGTGATTTGATTTCCTTATTATGAAGGCTAAAAATAATCCATCTGACCTTCAGTAAACTATTTACTTTAGTCATTAAATTATGGCCATTGTCTCATTTCTGTTTTTCATTTTATATATAAAGCAAGGTCAACCCTGGGAAAAAATATGAAGTATGTAATATCCTCATTCTCCTCCCTGCTTCCAGTAGTCTCTAAAAAGACTTCGAGCTATTCCAAAATGTTCCATTTTTCTCTACATTCATCCAAATACTCTCCCCGGGCTTCATGAGTGGCAGAAGAAAAGCTGTCAAACTGACACTGGTGCATGATAGATAGATCCTGGGGTTATTTTCTCAGTGGGAGGTGAGTTGGGTATGGTATAGTAAGTCTCAGAATGCTCTAAGAGAGTAAGAAGCTTACACTATCTGTTTCCCATTTGAGAACACAAGGAAAGTTCTGCATTTACTTGTGTATGGTAAAGCTACAGTGACGACCATTTGATAAGTGTTGAGTCATTTAATTAACACAGTCTTTCAAAACACAAAGTCCATAAAACAAAAGGGAAAAAAAAATCGAAGTGGTAAAAAAAAAAAAAGAAGAAATTGTAAAAAGACTTGTATAATGGATAGAACATTATCCTAGTAGTATGAAGAATGGGAGTCTTATCCCACTAAGTCATTTATCAGATCTGTGACTTTATGTAAGTCACACAATGTCTCCAAACCTCATTTTGTGTCTTCCTCATGGGTAGCGTGAAGATCTACCCATCTATGCTGACCCATTGAGTTTGTACCTGGTCCACTGAGTTATTATAAGGATTAAAGGAACTCAAGTGAATTTATTTTGTATACTGGAAAGCACAAGAAAAATCTGATGATCTGTGTAAGATTGTTGCCTTAGTCAGTTTTGGCTGCAGTAACAAGACACCACTGACTTCATGACTTAAATATCAACATTTATTTCTCACAGTTTTGGAGGCTGGAAGACTCAGACCATGGTGCCAATATGGTCGGGGTCTTGGCAAGGGCCCCGCTCTTGGTTTACAGATGGCCATTTTCTCATAGTATTTTTATATGTCTGAGAGATAGTTCTGGTCTCTTCTCCACTTATAGGGACACTAATCCCATTCTTGAGAGTTTCCTCTTAATGGCCTAATTAGCTCCCAAAGGCCCCATCTCCAAATACCATCACATTAGAGATTTATCTTCAACATATGAATTTGGGGTGGACAGAAACATTCAGTCCATAGCAGTTGGAAACTTTGGCTGTGGTTCTCACTTAAGGATGATCCTTGTGGCTGGCAGTGAAGTGATCTGCTATCCTGGCTACACTCTGCTATGTCTTGAGTGATCACATTGTCCATTAGAATCACAGGTTAACCCAGTGGAGGTTTATGAGGATCAGTGTTTAAGTTGTTTAAAAACCTCTTGTCTATCTGTAGAAAGAATCTCCATTTTTAAAATGTTCACAAGGATTACACATCCAAGTTTTCTTTTTCCAACATTTATTTAAAGTGGCAGTGATGTATAATTCACATAAACAGCCACATGTTTTTTTGGCGAAATGATGAGTCAACTTTAATATTCCACTCTTTTGTGCTTTCAAATTTATCAGTATACCAAGAGGAAAAATGAAGTAAAGCCTGCCCATATGCAATTCTTAAATAACAGAAAGTGAATGTTTTCTTCCGGTTAATATCAAGCATAAGTGTCTGAATCATCCTCATGCAGTTGTTCTCTATGAGTGTCAGATATTAGAAGATTTTAATGCATCTCTCTTTCTCTTGAGTCTGTTTTATGTGATTCCAGATATCCTACTGACTTTTTTTGTTGTTTTGACAAGAGGAATAAAATGCACTTTATGATCAAATCCATGTATGTTTTGGACTGCTTCACTCAGAGATGCTTGGGAGAACTTAATCAAGAGAGCTTTTATAGAGTTTAATACAGAAAATAAAGCTGAGAAAGTAAGCACTGAAAATAAATTACCTTGAAAATGGTGTAAATCCTTTTTATCTGTCTGTCTATATTTAATTTCCCTCATTTTCAGATGAAAGAGAATGCTGCTTTGAAAAAAGGCATTGTATCTCATGGTTTAACATACTTATTCTGACTTCCTAAGCAATGGGACGATGTCATCACTGCAATCATTATGGTCTTTTATTCTTCACCACAGAGTCATTACTCTTGTCTCGGTTATTTTTAAATATTTGCTGTAAAATTGGTCATATTTTCAGTAAATAACCAATATTTCTTAACCACACCATCTACATTACATGCACAATTTAGAGTATATGGACAGAAAGTCTGTTTGTGTGTCCTGCATTCACAAATGGATTGCTAATTGCTCTACCCTGAGAACTGAATCTAAGGCCGCAATGGCAACAGAGTTTGCAAGTGATATGCCAGAGAGGAAACCAACAACAGGTTTTGTTTTCCTAGAAATAATGCTAACAATTTGGAAAACTACTTCTTCCTAAGTGTTTTTTAGATTTTATTCTTTTTACCTGCAAGAGAATTACAGCTATTGTTGAAAATTCTGAAAAATCCACATGTAACTTTTTATCTTTGTTTTTCTTTCAGGGAAGAAGGACACTTTCAATAGAATCCTCATTAAATTAGGGCTCAGACTACCCAGTTTAGCTCCAGCTGGATGTGGAAGAAAACATTGTCACATTATAGTTTTTTTTTTTTTTAATGATTTTGCCTTGTTTATTATTTTAAACTTCAGTTTCATTGATAGCTCTTTTTATCTCTATAGCTAGGGTTTGCGGATTTGGGTTCACTTTATTCTTTTTTTCCTACCAACACTTCCAGTCCTAGCTGCTTCCCATACTCCTAAGTATGCACCAAAGGAGGCAGCATTTGGATGAGAAGCACTTCCTTGGCTTTGAGACCCACTCTTATTAAATTTCAAGCCACATAAAGTGGCAACGGAGGTAATTCAAGAAACAAGCTCTTCCCTGAAACCAGCTTCATCAAGGAATAGTTCAGCACCATTGTTGTAATTTACACCCTTGTCTTTACAAATCCCTTCTATATCATTTTCTGTTTAGTTTAAAGGAGTAATGTGAGTTCTGTTGAATTAGAACTGAATCCCTGGGTTGTGACGTTCTGCTCACATCTGCCCTAAGCTCTGCAAGGGAACGCAGCCGACACCAATGTCAATAGAGTCCTATAAAGATTAATGGGGCACCTGAAAAGCAACAAGGACTTTGAGTGATTTCAGGGATTTCAGACTCCAAAAATCAATTTCCCTGAAAATGTGCTTGCTAATTTAACTGATAGTATTTGACACTCCTCTTGTGCAGTGAAAGCTGTAAGTATAAGAATCAAGACTTTATTTTGACTAAAGGTGTAAATTAATGTACACAGGCAGCTATGTACGCTCCAATATATAAACATGTGTGTGCATGTATTGATGTAATCATTCAGATTAGACAAAATGAAAGGAAGGTTATTGCTTCGCATAGCTTATTGGTATATAGTATGAACAATGCTCCACTGTATTCTTTATATTTTGAACTCTATTAGATTACTGAACAAAGCAACTTTGAAATCCCAGCAGAAGGAATTGTATTACAGTTTCACAATATAAATGCCTAACTTTTATTAAAAATTCAAAATAGGAGAAAAATATCACAAAATTGAGTGTCCTGTGGAAAATTTTTAAAGTATTTAATAAATGTTTGTGGAAATAGTTTTAAGTGTGCTAAGTACATTAGGCAATTACTTGGAAATAATTACTGTTACTTTTTCCTGCATAAAATGAGGATATCATGTCTTAAGTAGAGGTCTCCAAAAATTCCTTTTTTCAAAATATGTATTTAAGAGAATTTTAGGTTGACGTGACCCTAGCATCTGGATTTAGTAACTGCCTTTTCTAGTATTTGTGAAAACTTGTGAAAAGACAGCCTGAAATGAAAAAGTTAAGAAAAATGAAAGAAAGAAGGTAAAGCTTTGGAAACCATGTGTTCGTGCTTGCCACTGGCAACTCTTAAGAAGTACCCTTTTTGAAGTCTCATTGATCCCTGATTTGAGATTCCAGGTTTAATAATAAAATATGACATGATTTTTCACTCTAGTGCAGTGCAATTTACTGCAAAAGAAAATGCAAAGTCCTGCTTAGTATAAGATTTTGACCTATTCAGAAAATTCATGAAGTTCACTAACCCTACCTATTTTAATTCAGAACCCCCATTTTCAATTTTGTTACATGATACTAACAACAGAGTGTGATGTAAGTGACTTACAGTGCTGGTGAAGTGAAGTAGTTGATAACTAATGCAAGTTTGTGCAAGTGCAGGATACAACTTTACAGGATCTGATGCCTGCTCTCCCTCTTTTTGTTTTATCTCTTTCTCTCTCTTTCTGTTATTATATATACCGTCACAGAGTGGTTTTCTTGTTCTTGTTATCAGCACAGCTTCTGTGTGCAATTACACTACACGTATCACAGTTGTCTGCCAAATGCACAGATCTTTCCCAAGTAGCAAATCTGGCAAAGTTCTTTTGAGTTTTTGCTTCTCCTGAAATTCACATAGCTTGGCTCTATTGATAAAAGTGAATGAAAATATTTTAAAGGGGGAAGAATGGCATTTCAGAACAGCCAGACTTAGTAAATGTTATAATATTAGAAAAAGGTACAAATGGGTTGATTGTCGGAAAGGCAGACAACAATAAAGCACAGCTTCACATGGATGTACACTATAGAGATGGTGAACTGAGGGAGAAATTGGAATGTTCACAGACACAAGCGTATGACATTTAGGAAGGTACATTTCACTGTTGTGATAGAGAAAATGTGGCTGTTGCTTTGGTACTAACACATCTGCTTTGCTGGGTCATTCAATGTCACATGCTGTTAGCTCACTGACAGGAGTAAAAGAGTTTTTGTGATCAGCTCTGCCAACAGGATTTGGGGATGGAATAGCCCACCACATGCTACTCTGCCTTGTGTCATTACCAAACAAATTGTTACATAAAGAGGGAAGGTCATCGCTACTCAGTATCCTTCTATCAATGATGGTTCACAATGAGTTTTAAACTCCTCCCTACCCTTCTTTGGAGCCCAAAAACTCAGCTAGCTTTTCAGATATCAGGCTTAAGGCAGAAACTGAGTTATCACAAAATCAGATCAGACATTTCTAGAAAAGTCAACTCAAAATGGCAATTGCTGACAACAAAATATTCTGGTTCACTAAGATATGTCCAAATTATGCTTATATTTTGTGGAAGACAAAAAGAGTCAATAAATATCAAGCACTTGAACTTCTTTGATACCTAGCAGACTTCTATTTTGTAAAACAAACTTATTATTTTTTTAAATTCATTTGTGATAAACTTTATGTTATTAGTGATACATGGATTCGAATTCAACATCACACAAACCATACCTAAACATTTTTGTCCTGACACTTAACAAGTGGAATTTTTGTTTATTTTTGCCCTTTCCTTCTGGAGAATCTAGAATGAAATGTAAATTAGAGGGAGAGAGAAAAATAAGACATTATGAAATATTCAATATTGCTCCTGAAATTTCATCATATTTTCACGTGACAAGAATGCATACTTTTTTTTTCCGATTTTTCCCTTTGCTGGCAGCTTCCTGGGGCAGATTCCAGTTGATTCAAAAGAGACCTATTATACATGAAATACAATCTTTTTCAAGTCCTGGGAGAAACGATCATTTATTATAATGGAACTACAGGAATGTGCTCTAGCAGATAGAGAAGTTTCTGATTTTCTAGAATATATTTTTGCTGTTTGCTTTACTAATCCAAAATCTGCCCAAACATTGAGGATTTTTGTGTGCATTTTTTCCACTTCCATTCCTACATTTAAGCAAACAACTGCATACATGGGCCCCATTCACTCTCTAGGATAAGGTGATGTAAATTCTGCAGAGCAAGTATCAGTAAAATATGAAATACGTTCTTTGAGAAATGCTATAGTCTTATCCAGGGTCAGATAGCTACATGTCTCTTCTCTACTTATATCCTCTGACAATATGCCATCACATTTTTCGGTTCCTTCTTCATCCTTTTCCCAGCCTCAAATACATCACTTGAAGGTCTTAACAGGTTTCTCAGAAAGGTGGTAAAAGAAAGAAACAGAGGTGATCAGGATGAATAAGAGCACAGATGTATAGCAAAGGCCCCTCTTCTTATTTTCAACTCCAACTGGCAGTCTTGCCTTAGGTGATAAAGGCCTAGATATAGCCAAAGATTTTGTTCTGACCTGTCATCCGCGTTAATTATTTTCAAATGTCTGTCAGAGAACACAGAGGGATAAAACACCCTTTCATCAGTAGTGGTTCTTTCTACCATGGTGATCGCAAAGGGATCAGGGTGGTTTGCAGAGACAAAGCGTGCAGAAGTGCCTAGTTTGACCAAAACAAGTAGCTCCCGCATCTGGATAGTATTCCTGGATAGAATGTTCTACAGACATAACATTCTTTATTGTCATTTTGCCTGTTTTTCTTTCGTATTTTACATTAAAAATTATAACCCAATATAAAAACACAATTTAATGCTTTTAAGTATAAATAAGTAATTATTTTTAAATGTCTTTAGGAACCTAATAACATAGACAAATTTGTTATTTCTTTAGGAAAACTTTCCAAGGGTAGTAGTTAAAGAATCAAAATAATTTTCCCTAAGAAGTCTACTCAATTAAACTTATCATCAACCCTATATGTAAGTACATATGTTTATGCATTTACATCTTTTATGTATATAAATGTATGTGTATATGTGTTTATATATAATTGATATCAGTATTATAGAGAAATTATAAATACATAGAAATTAGATATCATTAATTAAAAAGTAAATACAAATTAGCAGTTATACTTTGCATCTCATTAGACTTAATTTTATTGAATACATCTAAACTTTAAGAATAATCTTAACATGTTTACACCTCTTTGTCTATGAGTTATCTGCTCCTGCCTTTGATCTACTTGGGCATTTGTATTTATTTCCATGTTTTTTTGTGTGAGAAAATTCCTCACTATATGTTTCTCTTTAATGGTAAAATTAAACAAAATATATTAGCAATTTGCACACCCAGAAAACTATTGCAAAAATTAGAGAAAATATTGTCACACATTTCCCTGAAGTTCAATTGCTATTATCATATGAAAGGTATATAACAGCTGTCCCCAAACTTTATGGCACCAGGCACCAGTTTCATGAAAGACAATTTTTCCATGGACACATTGGATGGGGCAGGGGGGTCTGATGGTTTTGTGATGAAACCATTCCACATCAGATCATCAGGCATTAGTCAAACTCTCATAAGGAGCACGCAACCTAGATCTCTCAGATACACAGTTCACAAATAAGAATTCACCCTCCTATGAGCATCTAATGCCCCAACTGATCTCACAGAAGGAGGAGCTTAGGTGGTAATGCTCACTCCTGGCCACTCGCCTCATGCTGTGTGACCCGGTTCCTAGCAAGCCACGAACAGTACCAATAGGCAGCCTAAAGATTAGAGACCCCTAGTATATAATACTGTTAGCTTTCAAAACCAGTATACTCACACAAAACTAATTAATAGCATCTATCACCATATGTTTTAATACTGTACTGGCTTGGAAGAGGTGAATTCCCTTCTAGACATTCCCAGCAACTAATTTGGATACTGAGGTAAAGTAAATTTATATTTATGCACAGTAGGATCTTTGATAGTAAATAAAATAAATTTAAGCTATTTTATATAAAGACATTTGGGTAGTTTTTGCTTAAAACTCATGGTGCAATTTTTCTTCCAAAATTCCAGTACCAAAACTTCCTGAACAATTTCAAAGATAAGGTATTTTCACTGAATGCTGTATCTACATAGCAAGATATACTATATTAATTTCAGAAATTCATCTATTTTCTGTGATAACAAGTATATACACAATTTTTTATAAAATAGTTTTCCTGACCTTACTTTCCCTCCTTATTGATTCTCAATATATTTGTACAGATGTATTTGAAATTTGTGTCTCATATCACTTCCAAAGAGTATGCATTAGTATGCATGCATATATTTGCATTGTTATAGGATTATCACATGATAAATTTATAAATATTAGCACTATTTTAAATATCCACACCTAACATAATTCTAACTGTTTCTTAACCTAGAAGGATGTAATAATATTATACACATTTGCTCTCCAGTTTCTGCAGAGCTGCTCCGAAATCAAGACTCAAGTTGTATAGATGAATATATGTTTTGCTCCTATTAGGATTTGGCTTGAGCTTTTTAATAATTAGTATGTTTCTATTGGTGATTATAACTATCTATCCTATACATTTCACACAGGCCCATAGCATTTGAAAACTAAATATAAGTTGCAAATGCAAAGTATGCTATCTAAAACTTTTGAAAAAAGCCAACCACTATGCATTAAATATCAAATTTAAATCTGCCTTGAAGAAAAAATTAAATGCTCACTGTGGACTGTGAAAGAATCCATTTCTAATGGTGAATTTATTTCAGTCCACAGGGAACCCGATCAAGGTACAGCTGACTAATGACTATCATTTTCAGTTGATTTCATTAGTATTTAAGTTATAGTATAAAGTACATTCCCTTTGGTGCTCTGAAAGTCAGTGATTTACATACATTTGGTGTGAAGCTTTTGCTTTGGATAATATAAAACTGATTTAATAACTAAGTGAAGATTTTTCTTATGCCTACCTAAATCCACTTATTCACAAATAAATATTAACTTTTAATAAAATAGCTTTTAATGCATTATTGCCACCCATTAAAACAGAACAAATGATACTGTCAGCTGACCATCTTCACGCCAGGATAACACACTATTATAGCCTTCTTTTTGTTGGAAGCATTTGATCATTCTTGACTGAGAGTGTAATTTTTATGAATGATATGCACTTTACTTATATAGTAAGCTAGTGAGATTCTGATCCACCGATTAAAGAAAGCAGTTGTTATGCAAAGAAGGATAGATATCCCATTCCACTGCTTGATATAAAAGAGAAGTTTTTCTCCTCTGGGTTTTAAAACAAACCCATAAAAAAAAAGTGTTCCTTGGAATTTTGGCCTTATATATGACTCCATTTTTATGATGTATGATTTTGATTCCAAGAGATATTAAAGGTGAAAAGAGCAAGTTGTAGAATCAGCTACAGCACACTACATATTTTCTGTGTTATGAGAGTTTCAGAGGAAAAAAAGGCTTTCTTCCTAAAATCAAGGAGGGGTCACATAAAATATTAGTATATCTGTAGATTGTAATCCAAGTCTGCTTATGCCACGGGCCAAACTAGCAACATAGTCAATAAATGTTATGGAGGGTAGATAGAAAATGTTGTGCTTTACACATTGAAGAAAATTTAAGAATCAAAAGTTTACATCAGATATTTTTAAATATTCAAATATCTCACTCTATAGCATAGTTTCCCTGACTATAAGCATTCATAATTTCAGAATTTATTTTGTAAGAATTTAATGAGAAAAAAGAATATGCTTTGAAAAACATAAATAATTATTTCTTATAATAATAAATTCAAAGAAACATATCAGTATGCTTTATTTTCTGAGTTACTTGATATTTTTACCATACTGTTTACTCCGGTGGAGAACCAAAATCAATGCTTCAAAACAGCCATTAGTAATACTCAATCAAGATAAATATATACGTAAAATTCTTTCAGATTTAAACAGACCATCCTAACTAATTTTTCATTATAGAATAAGAAAACCCTAAGGAAAGGAAAGTGCCTTAAAAAAACAGTCTTTCAAATCAGACCCGCTAAACACTAAAAGTTGGTCCCTACATTTTTACTTCCATACAAATAAAGTGGTTGATTAGCCCAATTTGCCTTTATTTTCATCTTTAATTTCAACATACACTCGCACGGGGGTGGTAGAATGCATTTAGTTAAGCTCATCCATACAGTGGGCATAAAATTTTATTAACCTTCTCCCACCACACCTGTGTTGCTTTCTTCCAATTGTCTGATTCAAGTCCTTTACAGGACTGGCATTTACTGTATCTGTGCTTGTTTCCAGCTTCTACTCAGATCCCCGGAGTAAAGAAGTAGTTCTGTGGGTGTCATTCACCAAGGGAAACCACAGTGAGCAAATGTTTTCAATGAAACAAATTTACTTTAAAATTGAGGATATAGGAAATGTGCCTTAGGATATTTACATAAAGTTGCAAAGAATTTCTTACTATTCCTAGAATTAACCATCAATCAAAGTTTTATGAGATAAGATAATTCCAATATTCATATCAAGCTACTCACTGCAATTGCCCCATACACATGCTCATAATGTTTTCCAAATTATTTCAGAATAACACCTGTGTCTAAAGTCACCCGACTCTGCTTCCCAACTTGGGAAATGCTGGAATGTAGCTAAGACTGCACCTTCCACAGGTCACAATAAGCTGTTTTATATAACTGAAAAGCCAGAGGTGGAGGTAATGTGCAGTCTCTTGCACTGCCATATTGCCTATTAAACAAGTGAAAATCTACAGCTATGGAAACATTTGGCTAACATGATGGTATCATTCAATGAAAGTGCTATCCAGCATGATTATGAAATAATACCTACTGTTCCAATATCACAAAATAAAAGCAGTCAAATAGTTTTAAGGTATAAATGTTTTCCTATAACGACTATTACTTCTCGAGGAACTATGATCTCAACTGAGGAATCCACATTTGAATATATAGCTCTAATTTTATTTTTGGAATCCCTGTCATTTCTTCTCCTAGTATTGTGGAAAGATCTCTGGTACAAAATATTACATCTTAGTTTATAGAACTGAGGGTAAGGAAAAAGGTTATTTGTGTCTTTTTAAGAAATTCAAAGGAATTATATTATTTGGCAAAGATTGTGGTTGAAGCAACATTAAGCAACAGGTATAATGCATTGATCTAAAAATTCATAGGTGAAATTATGCATTGTTGTACCAAGGATGAGCAATATTATAGAAACTAAGGCAAAAAAGAGATTCAAAAAGCTCATACGAAAATGTAATAAAATAGATTGGTTATGTACTAGTTATAATTATCAAGAAGTAAACCTGGTGGGGGAACAAATAATGGTCTGTTTTGCAGAGGATGAAAATTTATTTTTAAAACTTGTTTTCAAAGGAATGTTACACATGATATTGGACTAAATAAAATCCATGGTAAAATATCGTTAGCTAATAAATTTCAATCTTAGACATTTACCTTAGTGTTCTCTCCATTAGTCCCCAATATCTAATTCCTCAGAAACTGTCGTGCTATTACTAAATGAAGATTAAGATTTAGAAAGCATTTATTATTTTTTCAAATTCATTGAACTGTTTCTAGAAAATCTTTTCAGTTGATAGTAATGCAAGTGGATTTTAAAAACTTACACTTTCCCTCACATGAGACTTAAACTAATGTTTTCACAATAATTGAGGGTGCAGGTTGCAAATAATTGAAAATAGCGTTTTGTTCTATTAATATCTGAAGATCATTTCATGAATTCATATATTTTGTTCACAAAATTAAGAAGTCTTTTATAAAGGGAAAATAAAGACTATTAATGACGTAATTTCTAGTTACAAGTTTCTATTCTTATATTTATTTCTCAGCATTATATCAAAATTTTTCCATGTCATGAAATATTTTATAAAATGCAATTAAATTTAAAATATACTATTGAAAGGATTATCATAACTGAATCACTCTATTGTTGTTGGACAGTTAAATTAAGCAAAACACATTTTTAATTAGTTAATATGTATCACTAGATAGTACTGTATCTCCAGAATATGGTATGCAGAGGAAGAGAAAAGTGAAAGCAAAACATAACTAACATCAGAAAACAAAATTGCATCAGTTGCATCATTTAGGCCTAGAACATGAAAACTGAGTCAATACACTAAAATATAGTTCTAGTAGAAGGACAGAAAAGTTAGTTATAGCATAAATACATATAAATTAGAAACACTAAGTAATATGTCAAGTACAAACATGCATCTTTGGTCATAAAAGTTTTAGTAGGTCCAAATCCTTGCAAAGCTTAGAAAGATCTTTAACAATGATCATCTTGTTTTGGAGCTATTACAAACAGTATTTCTAGCTTTACTGAGACATAATTGATAAATTAAAATTGTACATATTTAAGGTGTACAATGTAATGTCTTGATACATGTATACATTATGAAAGGGTGACCATAGCCAAGCTAATTAACATATATATTACCTCACACAGATATGTGTGTGATGAAAATACTTAAGATCTAGTCATTTAGCAAATTTCAACTATGCATTATAGCTACCATGTATATTTCAAGTACACATTATAGCAACCATGTATATTTCAATTATACATTACAGCAACCATGTATATTTCAACTATACATCAAAGTGACCATGTATATTAGGTCTCCAGAATGTATTCATCTTATAACTGAAAATGTGTACCCTCTAACCAATATTTTCCTACTTCCCCCACACCTAATCTCAGGTCACTAACACTTTACTTTCTCTTTCTATGAGTTTGACTTTTTTGATTCCACATATAAGTGAAATCATATAGTATTTATCTTTCAGAGTCTGGCTTATTTCACTTAGTAGAATGTCCTCCACGGCCAGCCATACATGTTGTTGCATATGACAGGATTTCATTCTTTTTTAAAGCTAAATAATATTCCATTTTACACACACACACGGCATTCATCCATTTATAAACTCTTAGGCCTTTTCCATATCTTAGCTATTATGAATAATGCTGCAATGAACATGTGGTGCAGATATCTCTTTGAGATAGTGATTTTATTTCCTTTGCATTTACCCTCATAAGAGGGTACATTACTGAATTTTACCTTCATAAGAGGGGTTGCTGGATCGTATGGTAATTCTGTTTTTAAATTTTTGAGGAAACTTCATAATTTTCTATATAATGGCTGTATCGATTTACATTCCCACCAACAGTACACAAGGGTTCTCTTCTCCATATCCTCACACACACTTGTTATATTTTGACTTTTTGGTAGTAGCCATCCCAACAGGTGTGAGATGGATATCTCATTGTGGTTTTGATTTGCATTTGGGGATGAGTGATATGAAGTACCCTTTCATATATTTTTTGGCCATTTTTATGTTTTCTTTGGAAAAAATGTCTTTTAAATCAGGGGTTGTTTCGGCTGTTGAGTTGTATGTGTTCTGCTATGATTTGAAGATAATTTTTCCCCACCAAAATTCATGTTTAAACTTGGACTCCAATGAGGCAGTGTTGGCAGGTGGTGCCTATAAGAGATGACTAGACTGTTGAGTGTTTAATGCCTTTTCTTTCAGGAGTGAGTTCTCACTCTCAGAGGACTTGATTTGTTATCCTGAGAGTGAGTGGTTATAAACCGAGGCTCCCTCTCACTTTCGTTCTCTGCATGCACTCATTTTCCCTTTTGCTTCTCCAGTATGATAATGCAGCAAAGGCCTTGACCAGAAGCTGAGCTGATGTGGCTACCCGAGTCTTGGACCTCCCAACCTCCAGAATTGTGAGCTACAGAAACTCTTTCCTTTATAAATTACCCAGGCTCAGGTTTTCTGTTATAGTGACAGAAAACAACTAAGATTTGCTCCTCATGTATTTTGCATATTATCACATTATTAGATATATGGATTAAAAATACTTTCTCTCATTCTGTAGGTTGCCTTTGCATTTGTTGATTGTTTTATTTTTCTGTGTAGAAACTTTATATGCGGTCCCAATTTTTTTTTTTTTGCTTTTGTTGCCTGTGCTTTTATTATCATATCCAAAAAATAATTGCCAGGATGAAATTATGGAGCTTTTCCTCTATGTTTTCTTCTGGGAGTTTCATAGTCAAGACTTATGCTTAAGTCTTAATCCATTTTGCACTGATTTTTGTGCATAGTGTAAAATAAAGATCCAATTTTATTTGTTTGCATCTGGATATTCAGTTTTCCCAACATTATTTATTGAAGAGACTATCCTTTCCTCACTGTGAATTATTGGTCCCTTTGTCCAAAATTAGTTGGCTGTATGGGTGTGATTTATTTCTGAGTTTTCTATTCTGTTCCATTTGTCTATGTGTCTTTTTATATACTAGCACCATACCGTTTTAACTGTGGAAGTTTCATAATAAAATTTGAAATCAGGGATTGTGATGCCTCCAGCATTGTGCTTCTTCCTTAAGATTGCTTCAGTTATTGGGGGTCTTTTTAGTTCCATAGCAATTTTAGAACTGTTTTTCTGTTTCTGTGAAAAATGCCATTGGAACTTTGAGAGGGATTGTGTAGATCACTTTGAGTAGTATGGATATTTTGATAGTATTAATTCTTCCAACTCATGAATACAAGATATTTGCCCACTTATTTACATATTCTTCAATTTCATCGATATTTCATGATTTTCAGTGTACATATTTTCCACTTCCTTGGTTAAAATTTTTCCCCTTTTATTTATGTTTTATGAATTTATTTATTTGTAAATTTATTTTGTAAATAAAAATGTTATCTTAATTCCTTTTCTTGGATAGTTTGTTGTTAGTGCATTGAAACAAAACTGATTTTTGTATGTCAGTTTTTGTATCCCGCAAAGTTACTGAATTTTTTATTAACTCTAAGAGATTTTCTGGTGGAATCTGTAAAATTTTCTATATATGAGATTATATCTTCTACAAACAGAGACAGTTTTACTTCTTTCTTACCAATTTGGATAGCTTTTCTCTTTCTTGCTTAAGTACTCTGGATAGGACTTCAGTAGCATGTTTAATAAAAATGTCAAGAGTAGCCATCCTTACCTCATTCTTGATCTTAGAGGACACACATTCAGCTTTTTACTTTACTTTCTTGATAATGTTCTTTGATGCATAAAATTTTTCACTTGGAGGAAGCTCAATTTATCTATTTTTGTATTGTTTCTTGTGCTTTTGATGTCAAATATAAAAATCCCTTGACAAATCTGAGGTCATAAAGATTTACACCTACATTTTTGTTTAACATTTTTATAGTTTCAGTTCTTGTATTTAGTTCATTCATCCATTTTAAGTTAATTTTTGTAAATGGAGTGAAGTAGAAGATGGGATGAAAAGAAAGAAACTGTAGGCAGAAGTCTTGGCAAAGGGTGACGAGAAACTTTTTTGCATGTGATACATATGTGTATTATCTTGATTGTATCTTGGTTTCACATATGTACACAATTGTTAAAACATAACATTTTACACTTCAAATGGGTATGGTCTATTATTTTTTAATAAATGTTAATGAATCTGTTAAAAATAAAAAAATCATAGAAGAAATAAAAATCCATAACGTTAAAGCCAGCTGTTACAATGTTCCATAAAACTGAGTTGAGTACAAAAGTATTTTTAAAATAAACTCTTCAGTTTACATTGAGCCATAGTATGAGGTTAGAAGGTACTGTAGCCATTGATAAAAGTGTTTACTACAGCTGTACACTTTGAAGTTCTGTGCTTAGCTTTTCAGCCTAGGTTAACCATGCAAATATATCCCTTTATTCAATCACGTGCATAACCAACATTTATTGACTATATTATATGCATTTAGCAGTGCCAGAACCTGAAAGTGCCAGGCATACTGTAGGTATTTGATAAATCCTTATTGATTGAATTAGTAGAAGAAAATTAATGGTAGGCATTGTTTTGGTACTTCACATATAGAAATTAAAAAATAGTTATCTACTTTAGTCTCCTAGAATAAAAATTAAATGTATTATGTGAAAGAACAGGTAACAGAATGTTTGATATTTGCTTTTTTAATATTTACTTAGAGCATACTGCATCTTTTACATTGGGTAGTTGAATCTGTTATTACCATTTAAATCTATGCCATGCTTTTGTAGCATTAAAAATATATATCTACTTCTGAGGAAACCAGAGCATAAATTTATTTGCCTTACTGAAAACAATGATTTTGCTCTGACAACTAGAAAATGGGCCTCTTTGAGCAATACATTTTCTTTTTAAATATTTGTAATGCCTCTGAGTGTCTTTGTTCATCATCATACAAACAGTTTCAAAAATAAATTGCAGCATTCAAGAGGGAGAGAGAAATATGAATTAGAAAATAAAGAGACCATATTCCATAAACATATTCCTTTTTTAAAAAATGGTGTCTACAAATCACATTATTCAAAATAAATGTATCCTATTTTTGTGTTTTATGTGGTTAGGCCAATCTATATTTAACATCTCTTAAGTTAACATATTAAATGAATCTCAAAAAGTATATATAATAATAATTCACTAAATAAGTCATAATTAACATTTAAGCTGATTTATTACAGTGTGGAGCCAAGCCATGATTTGTACCACGCCATTTTAATTATTATAGCTTTATAAAATGTATTGAAATCTATAGTGTAAGCCCTCCAATATTGTTTCTTTTTTTGGTCAAAAATGTTTTATGACTTCTAAATCCTTGAATTTCCATTTATGTTTTAGAATCAGCTTGTCAATTTTTATTTAAAAAAGGGCCTTCTGGTATTTTTACCGAGTTTATGTTGACCCTGTAGATCAATTTATTAGAACAGAAAAAATAAACCACAAATAAAATTGAAAATAAAAGAAATAAAATTGGAAATATTTTAGAAAACTTAAATGTTAACCTCAAATGTAACTGTGGCTTTTCCAGAGTCCTTGAACATTAAGAAAAGTGAAGGGTCCTAGAGTCCTAATTTGTAAGCAAACAAGTTAACTTATTATCATGTAATGGATGATGGCAAGAGAAAGGAGATTCTGATCTGGCGTGGCTCACGCCTGTAATCCCAGCACTTTGGGAGACCAAGGCGGTCGGATCACAAGGTCAAGAGATCAAGATCATCCTGGCGAACACGGTGAAACCCCGTCTCTACCAAAAAATACAAAAAACTAGTCGGGTGTGGTGGCGGGCGCCTGTAGTCCCAGCTACTCCGGAGGCTGAGGCAGGAGAATGGAGTGAACCCGGGAGGCAGAGCTTGTGAGCGGAGATCGCTCCACTGCACTCCAGCCTGGGCGACAGAGCGAGACTCCGTCTGAAAAAAGAAAAAAAGAAAGAGAAAGAAGATTCCTGGCTGGGTGCGGTGGCTCAAGCCTGTAATCCCAGCACTTTGGGAGGCCGAGACGGGTGGATCACGAGGTCAGGAGATCGAGACCATCCTGGCTAACACGGTGAAACCCCGTCTCTACTAAAAAATCCAAAAAAAAAAAAAACTAGCCGGGCGAGGTGGCGGGCGCCTGTAGTCCCAGCTACTCGGGAGGCTGAGGCAGGAGAATGGCGTAAACTCGGGAGGCGGAGCTTGCAGTGAGCTGAGATCCGGCCACTGCACTCCAGCCTGGGCGATAGAGCGAGACTCCGTCTCAAAAAAAAAAAAAAGAAAAGGAGATTCCTAGTTCAGAAACAAAGGACTTTATCACTCATGGCACAACAGGCTCAATGAGTTTGGTGTTTGCAAAGGTGCTACTTGCTTTCCACCCTGCTACCCATGGGATGAAGAATGGTACCTGTGCATGCTGAGCATGGAGTAAATTGTGTCACAAATGAGGAACCCTGAGCTTAGAAAACGCCAATGTTTTAAAGAGGTCTCATGTAAACCTCCCTACATTTGCCCTGGAGGGAGACATTATCTTTATCATCATGAGTAGCAAAACTTCTGCCTTCTTCCTAGCAGGGTGACACTACCTCTACCTTTCAATGCTGTCAACTATGCAAATATCCCTGAAAATACAGTAGAAAAGAAAAGCTGCCCATGCCTCTGCTCACAATTTGTGCAGAAATCTAAGTCCCATGGAGAATTTTCTCCTACCAGCCATTATTTTTAAAGATATTTTCTCAAAGGAAACAAAAACGTTTCTTTCATACAAAAAAGAGTTGTAGAAGATTGTTCATAGGAGCTGTATACATAATAACTCTAAACTGGAAAAGCATATGTTCATCAATAGAGGAACAGACAACAAATTGTGGAACCTTTACATAGAGAAGTGCTAGTAAGTAATAAATATTAACAAACTAGATACCATAATAACATGAATGAGTCTCAAAAATCTGTTGAAAGAAAGAAAGGAAGGAAGATGAAGGAAGGAAGATGAAGGAAGGAAGGAAGGAAGGAAGGAAGGAAGGAAGGAAGGAAGGAAGGAAGGAAGGAAGGAAGGAAGGAAGGAAGGAAGGAAAAAGCAAAAAGGAATGCAAGAGCAGGGAGGAAAGGAGGAGAAGGAGGGAGGGGAGTAAGGGAAGAAAGAAGGGAAAAGGAAGAAGGAAAAGAAACAAAACAGACTAAAATGGCCTGAATATTTGTGTTTCTCCAAATTCATATGTTAAAGCCTTAACTCTCAATGTGATGATATTCAAAGTTGAGGACTTTGGGAAGTAATTAGGGTTAGATGAGGTAGTAAGAGTGAGGCCCTGAGCCATCAGGATCCTAAGGATATAATCCTTACAAGAAAAAATGACACTAGAGAGCTTTCTTTCTCTCTCTCTCTCTCTCTCTCTCTCTCTCTCTCTCTGTCTCCCCACACACACACATGCACCAAGAAAGGTCACGTGAGCACACACCTGTCTGTAAGCCAGGAAGAGAGTCCTCATCAGAACCAGACCAGCTGGCATCCTGATCTTAGACTTCCAGCCTCCAGTACTATGATAAAATTAATTTATGTTATTTAAGTCTCCCACTCTGTGGTATTTTGTTATGGCAGCTCGAGCACATAGAAAAAAAGTATTGTATGAGTCCATTTATATGAAATTTTAAAAAGTCAAAATACCCTGACACAAATCGGTAGAATGGTTGTCTCTGATTGGAAGATACAGTAGAGTTGACGGTAAGTATAAATGAAGTTTGAGAGTTAATGAAGATCTTCTATATTTTGAGGAGGTATGGTTAACTAGACAGGTATATGCATTTGTCAAAACTCATTTAACTGCACTTCTAAGCCTTAAGCAATTTGCTATGTAAATTATACATTAATAAACATTTAACTATATTCAAAATAAAAATAAATAATTCAGAGTAACAGTTGTTACATTATATTCTGTCTTCAGTAATGCATGAGAGATTTGGTTCTGACATGACATTTATTGTTGTCAAATTTTTTTAACTGCGTACATTCTAGTATGTGTATAGCGGTATCTCATTGTGGTTTTAATTTGCCTTTTCTTGATGACTAATGATGAACATTTTTCATGTGCTTATTGTTGCATATAGTATATGTTTATTTCATAAACTGACTCAAGTTTTCTCCGTAGTTTTATTTTAGTATTGAACTCTAGAGAGTTTAATATATTAATATTATTGAGGCAAATTAGTTAGCAAATGTTTTATCTCAGTCCATGGCTTGCCACATTCACTTTCTTAATGAGGACACTTAACAAGCAGAAGACTGATGAAAAAGACATTATTAATTATTTTATTTTATTGCTAATGATTTCTGCATTCTGGGGAAAACTATGCCTATCTATAGGTAGTTTAAATTTTCTTATATGTTTTATTTTTTTCTAGAAGATGTATAATTTGAGCCTGCAGTATTATTTTAATGATTGTCTAGGAATTAATTTTAGTGTGTGTGGTGTGAGATAGGGGGTCTATTATTCTTTTCATATGTGAATGGCTTCAATTTCCCAATATTTCATTTGCATTCATTTGTGATGTCCTTTTCTTTTTATGCCGATGTCAGGGTTTGTATCATTCTGGCCTCCTAAAATAAATTTATGGCACAACATATGGTACACCATGATGAATGCTCTATATGAAAAGAATATGGATTCTATGATTTACTGGTAAGGTTATTTATAAAATTGGTAAGGTTATTTATAAATGTGAATTAAGTAAGTTAAATGAGTTGATAGTCTTGCCAATTGAAATTGTAATATCTTCATATCCAAATTGCAGAATTGTCTAACATCTTTCAGTTTTTTGCTTCACATATTTTAAAATTCAATTATTAGATGAATACAGACTTAGGTTAGGTGTGCTACACACTCTTGAAAAATTAACCCTTTTATAATTATATAGTATTTCTAATTTTAATCTGGTTATATGCTTTCTTTTAAAGTCCATTTTTTGCTATTAATAGAGACAATCTAACTTTTATACAATTATGTTTCCCTTATATAACTTTATTCTTCTACATAAAACCAGTTATTGCCTTTATATTTCAAGTGAATTTCAAATAAACAGGATAGAGTGTTATTGCTTTTTTTAAGTCTAAAATAAAATGTTTTTCTTTTCATTGTGATACATTGGCTACTTATATATACTCTAAATGTTAAATTTAAGTTCTCTATCTTGCTGGTTGATTTCCCCTGGGCCCATTTAATTTGTTTTGTATTTTCCTGTCATCTTTTGAGTTATTTAATTATATATCTTACTTCTTTGTGTCATTCTTACATCATTGCTCTAGGGAATATGATAGTCATCCTTAGTTACTGTCAATAGTGAGTTAATATGGTGCCACAAACCACACATAAGAATTTTGCAATAGAAATATTTTCATTTATTCCCTCTCACACTTTGTGCTATTTTGCCACATGTATTTTCAATATATGCTCTACACTGCAAAAGTGATACATCTTAGGTTTTAACAGTTATAAGCAAATTAAGGGACAAGAAAAAATGTAAAAATTTATTTATCATATGTTTACAACCTCTGATGCTTTTTATTCTTTTGTGTGAGTTAAATTCTCTTTCTAGTATTATTTCCTTTAAGATGAAGAACTTTCTTCAACATTTATAGTAGTACAGGTCTCTTGGTAATCAGCTTTTCCTAATCTAAAAATGTTCTAATTTCATGGATTTATTTGAAACATATTTTTTGCTTTATATAGAATTCTAGATTAACTGCAATTCTTTTTCCCACTCAGCATTTTAAAAATCTGGTCCCATTGTCTTTTGGCTTGTATTGTTTCAGACAACTAGTCAGCAGTATCCTTCATGACTTTGACAATACACAATGCATTTGTTAACTTTTATTGGTTTTAAGAGGCATTTCTTTACCTTAGATTTTTTGCAATTGATTATCATATTCTTGTGTATGGTTTTCTTATTTTTTGCTGACTTTGGATTTGCTGAACTTTTTATATAAAATTTTTAACCTAATTTGGAAAATATTTGGCTATTACAATTTATTTTCTGCCCAAATTATTCTCTTTGTTTCTTTCTGTGACTTTATTTACGCATGTGTTAGATTACTGACGGTGTCTGCAAGTTCAATGAAGATTGATTTTTTTAATCTTCTTTCTCTTTTTCTCTTTCAATCTTGATCATTTTGCTTGACTCTTTTCAGCTCAATTACCTATTCTTTTTCAGAGTCAAAGCTGTTGCTAAACCTATCTAAAGTGATTTTTGCCTTAGAAATAATAATTTTTTGTTTCCAAATTCCCTTTTAAAAAAATAATTTTTGGCTGGGTGCAGTGGCTCACGCCTGTAATCCCAGCACTTTGGGAGGCCAAGGCAGGTGGATCACGAGGTCAGCAGTTCAGGACCACCCTGGCCAAGATGGTGAAACCCCATTTCTACTAAAAATACAAAAAAAGTAGCCAGTTGTGGTGGTGCGCACCTGTAATCCCAGCTACTTGGAAGGCCCAGGCAGAGAACTGCTTGAGCCCAGGAGGTGGAGATTGCAGTGAGCCGAGATCGCTCCAGCCTTAGCAATAGAGGGAGACTCCGTCTCAATAAATAAATAAATAAATAAATATAATAAAAAATTTTTCATTTTCTTTTGTGAAGATACATATGTTTACTCATCTGTCTACTCTTTCCTGTAAATCCTGGAATGTATGTAACACACATGTTTTTAATCCCTTGTCTTCTAATACCAGTGTCATTTCTTGATCAGTTTCTCTTGCTTCTCCTAGTTAGGGGTCGCATTTTTCTAATTCTTCATATTCTGAATTTTAAAAAATATAATTATGGAGATTGTGCATGATGTATTGTAAAGCATATAGATTTTGTTAACTTTCTATATAAAGTGTTGCATTTTCTTTGGCAAGCTATAAATTTACTGGTAAATCTGTTCTATGTTGTGGAGAACTTTTTTAGACTTTAGAAGAATGAGTTTTAAAAAGGGATTTACCTATGACGAGGTTCGAATTTTCTAAAAATTCAGTTGAATGCCTCATCTCCCCACTCTGAATGGTTGCAACCCTAAAATCTCCTATTGCTATATGAAGTCTGGCATCTTCTTTTAGTCCACAGGGTCCTCATTGGCTATTTTGGCCAAGTCCCATAGAGTTTCACTATATTAATGCACAGGTGAGTATGTGACCAACAATTCAAAGGAACCCTAAAACATGTAATCTTTAAATTTCTCAAAAAGAAAACTCCAGGCACCTCAACAATTCTCAGCTTTGATCTATTTTATTTTTTGCACAGGAGACTGTTGTTCTGTTTGGGTTCTAATCTCCTGTGCAGAAGTACACAAAGTACCTCAGGGAGAAAACTGGGATGAAGTGGTTCCTACTTCATAACTTTTCCTTCCCTGAAAGTATCACAGGCAGATACTACTTGTTGCCAATGCCTGAAAACAGATGCATCATATAAAAATATATGTGTGTGTGTAGATATATATATATAATTGTAATTACATATATTACATATAATTATGCACTTTGCATATTGTGTATTATATATTTTATACATAATATGATATATATATCTACATAGAGACACTATATATAATAATACATATTTCCATTTAAAACATATTTATATTGAGATAATAAGTCTTACACTATGTCTTGGACTGGAATTTCACATTGAAGTTTTCAAAATATGAATTTTCAACGTGTTTCAGCACTATCAATTTCTATTAGAGAACAAATTCATATTCAAAAAGTTAAATTAAAAATATTTTTCATTCTTTGCCCTATTAAAGCATTGTGTCATGTCACAGTACAAATAATTTGAAACACTAACTGAATATCCAAAAATTTGAGGTTGAAATTGTTTTCTATTACAGTTTCCAATTCAATAGTTTCAAATGGTATATTTGCTTTGTTTTATCTTTCACTTCCTTAAAAAATGTCTTGTCTTAAATACGCAAATAAGCAGAATTGGCGTCATAAGTAATGATCACTCTGTACATATAATATTTTAATGTTCCATAATAGAATGCTTTAATAAGTTCTGAAAAAGTATGAGATAATAAAAAGTTGTATGGACAAGCAAACATAACAAAGTAAATATTTTATGTGACAGAAAAGTTGGATAAGTTAATAACTGCCACAATTTCCACATAGCAAGTTGACTCTGTGACATGTGGCAATTCATAAGGATTCTGCTAGATTAACTGATTTCTTTTTGAGTAATCACAGCCAGCCAGGTCTCATCAGAGGTAGGCAAAAGAGTTCTGTTACTCCATTGCTGACTTAATTTTTACAGTGTAATAGCTTTGGGGTCACTGAAAATTCTAGTTTAATGAGAGAGGCTATTTCTCTTGTGACATATTTTTTTTCTTCCCAGAGAAGCTAGCATTTTTGAGAATTTTAGGTAGTCCTAAGGGCAATTCCTAAATGGACTGATAGCCTTGAACCTTAGCAGCTCTGGCAGCAAAGTATATGGATTTTGTACCATGCTTTATATTTCCAGGCCTAAATAACTATGTAATTATTTTGTAATTATAAAGCAATCATTTACTGGCAACTAGAAGTTTTTCATTTTTATGGTAATTCCAAGTGTAACTACCATATAATTTGTAAGAAAGAAATAGCTGTGCAATTACTCTGTATTAACACAGTAATTACCAAATATGTCCAGGCTTATTTGTGTCTTATGAAATAGAGATTTTCACACCTGCATATTGCAAATTACATAGCAGCTACATATGCTTTCTTCATGTGGCCTATCAAAAAACAAAAGGCAATGGGGTTTGGTTTCTATTTCATTATATCATTGTATTAGGTTATCAATTGAATATAGTATTTTGTCACAGCTGCTTCTCTGTGCTTGCAGTTGAATTGCCCCATCACAGAAAAGTAGAATTAATTTCATAGCTGCAAGGAAAAGGATAGCTCAGTGGAAAGAGGTGGAGTTTTAAAGTTTTAAAGTCAAACAGATATGCGTTTAAATTCCACCTTGTCTACTTTTGGGCAGAGCGTTTTGAATAAATTACTTAATTTTTCTCATCTGTAAAATAATAATTAAATTTATAAATTTCAGGGATTTCGTAAGACTAGATAGGCAATTTGTGTACATTATCTATCATTATGATGGTTTCATTCAACCAACAGTACATTTCACAAATATCTATGTGCCTGGCATGTCTCAGTTAGTGCTGCTGTATCAGAAAACCATAGAGAGACTAGGAGGCTTAAACTACAGAATTTATCTCTAATGTTCTGAAGGCTGAGACATATGAATCATGATGCTAGTGTGATCAGGTTCCAATGGGACCTCTCTTTCTGGTTTGCTGGCTGCCATTTTCTTGCTGTGTCCTTACATGTTGAAAAACAGAGGAAAAGGAAACAAGTTCTCTCCTGCTTCTTTCTTAAAGGGCACTAATTCCATTCCTGGGAGCCCTACCCTCATGACCTAATTACCTTCTTTAAGCCCCATGCCCTAATACCATCACATTGGCAATATGGATTTGGAAGGTACACAAATATTCACTCTCTAGCAAGCCATTATATTAGGAACTAGAGAAACAATTATGAAAAAAAACAGACACAAATCCTGGCCCTGTGGGTCTTAAGGTCCAAGAGAACATCTTAACTGTAAGTGAATTATCACAACCATGTAAATGAAAAATTATACCTCTGATAAGTGCTGTAAAAGAAAAGATGCAATTCAATGAAAGGATGCCCTCCCTTAGATAAGTCTTCACTAGAAGATGAGTTAAGAACGATCATGTGAACACGTATACACAAATGTTGACAGCAGCTTTATTTGTAAGACCCAGAAACTGCAACAGACCAGATGTCCTGCAGTGAGTTTATACTTTAAAAAACTGTAGGTCATATATACTATTCAGAATAAATCCTATTAAGCAATAAAAAGAAGCAACTTGAATGAATCTCCAAGGAATTACGCTGAGTGAAAAAGTCGGTCCCCAAAGATTACATATTATATGGTTCCATTTACAGAATATTTTTGAAATGATAAAAGTTTAGCAATAGAGTATTGTGATTGCCAGGGGATGGAAGGGAGATGACTGTGTTATAAAAGAGCAACACAAAGGATCCTTGTGTTAATAGAAATACTCGGCATCTGCGGTAGTAGATACATAATTGTACACATGTATTAAAATTGCATAGAAACAAATACAAGCACACACACACACAGAGACACAAATAAATAGAAGTTAAATTGGGAAGTAGACTTAATATCAATGTCTTGGTTGTGGTGTTATACTATAGTTTGCAAAATGTTACAATTGGGAAAAGAGGATAAAGGTCACAAGGGATCTCTCTGTATTATTTCTAATTACGACTACATATAAATTTGCAAGTATTCCAATAAAAATTTCAATTAAGAAACAACTTTGCATTTCTGTGATAACTCCTGTCCCTCAACCTCTTCCCTCAAAGAAAACCCATAAAAAGTGCTTAAAAAAAGGCTATCTTCAGAGAGAATGAGGCCTGTGACAGAAGCAGCATGACATATTCAAAGAACCAAAATAGACGTGTGTGTGTGTGCATGTGTGTGTGTGTGTAACAAAGGGAATGAGGAATACAAAATTCAAGATGAGTGTAGAGATATATTTAGATCCAGTAGCAACATCAAAAGATTTGGTAATTCACCTAAAAAAATTTACATCATCAGATTTAGACTTCGACACTATCATTCTAAAAGACCTATGTTTGCAGGAAATGAAATAAATACACAATTGTTCACTTATTTCTCCTCCAAAACTCCAAAATCACAAAAATAAAATAATTTTAAAAGTATACATACACAAATGTTAACCGATTTGGACAGGAGCATGTGAGGTATTTCAAGATGTTTTTGAAAGATAGAGAGATTGACAGATAACTGATTCAGTAAAAGGATCGGAGCTTTAAGGTACAGACCTTCACTAGAAATAAATATTTTAAACTTCAGAATTTCTGAGAGGCTCAAGTCTTCGATTCACAGGGTACAATGGCAAACCTGCCAGAATATAATTGCTTCACACAGAACAATGGTGAAGCTGGAGCTGAGTGGGTGGTGGTGGGTGCAGAGAGGAAGACAACTTGGAAGTTTGAATATAGAGAAGGTTAGTACCTTGATTCCCATTCCTGTCTCCCTCAGCAAGGACGCTGCTGCCCAGGGAGAAGCCCATCCCATCTCCCTGTGAATACTCTCAGACCACACCTTCCACCTTCTCTCATAATTTCAGCTGCCAGACATTTGCTCCACCTCAACCCTCCCACCATCACCCAGGCATGAAACACAAGGAGAGAAGGAGAGGAAAAACGGAGAAATGGAATGACAAAAGGGAAAAGGAGGTTAATTCAAAGCAAACTATAAAAAAAGAGAAGTGAAAAATTCACATTAACATTATTAAAGTAAGAGCAAATGTGTACAACATGTATTTCCTCCCCCTAACACATTAAGTAGTGGGTTTATTGCAAACATTTGGACGAAAATAATTTAAAGCTCTCACTGAAATTTTTGACAGAATGAGAAGCAGATACTTTTTTAAAATTTTGAGATCCTTGTATTACGCACCTGCAATGCGTAGGGAAACCATGCATACTGCTTTCCTCTTGGTCGTGCTGGTTTTCTCTGGTAGTCCAGAGGTCACACCTGAACAAAACACCCTCTTTCCCTATCAAAGCATCCAGTTCAGATGATAAATTTCATATTTCATGATTGCCACACAATGTATAAACCCCTCCTTTTTTTTTTTTTTCTTGAGACAGTGTCTCTCTCTGTTACCCAGGCCTGAGTGCAGTGGTGCAATCATCACTCACGGTAGCCTTGACCTCCTGGACTCAACAGATCCTCACACCTCAGCCTACCAAGTGGCTTGAACCACAGGCACCTGACACTTCACCAAGATAATTTTTTTGAAAGGATTTTGTGGAGAAAGAGTCTCACGATGTTGTTCAGGCTGGTCTCGCCCTCGTGGGCCCAAGTGGTGCCCCTCCTAGGCCTCCCCAAGTGCTGGGATTACAGGCGTAAGTCATTGAGCCCACCCTAAATTTTCTTCCAATTGCCATGTTAAATACACATGATAGTAAGAGATGAGCCTTCACTAAATCCTCAAAAAAACTGTAATCTTTAATTGGCCAGAGACCAATGACCTGATATGGGTGATGATAAATTATTAACAATGACAAATGTAACACTTGTTTAGTAAAAGTTTCAAGATGTGAACAATTTTAAAAGGAAAAAGTATCTTAAAATTTTGAATGAACTTAGTTTTCAAGGACTTTATATAAAGATAGACCTTATCATAACAGAGTATTGGAAAATGTTTATTCTGTTTTCTCTATGTATACAACAACTGGTACAGAATGCAAACAAAGTAGGATAATATGCAGATTTTAGAGGTTCATTTTAAAGCCCTTATTTTGCTTTTTTTTTTTTTTTTTTTTTTTTTTTTTTTTGAGGAGTCAAGTGTTTTTTGCATAGCTGGCAGAATGAAGTCTCTCATAATTTATTGAAATTCACTTAATGCTCTGTCAGCCATTACAATTTATTGCAGTATTGTCCAGACAAGTCAGAATATAATAATAGGATACAATATGATATATTGCATAATAAGCTAAGAAAGGAAGAGCCTTAATTAGACAGGAAAATGAGGATGTTTTAAGAATATCAAACTAAAAGTGTATCTATATTTTGTAATTTCTCAGCCTGGAGTAACCTGAAATTTCAAAGGAAAAAGGGAAGAATTGAGTGGATATTTTTTAAACTATTGCATAATAAGGAGGCTGTTGCCATCTACTCCAGTAAGTCTAGAGTGATAAATGCTCCAGCGTGATTATTAATAGCTAACAAGTGACAATTCTCCCTAGAGTGTAAGTTACTGCAAGAATACAGATGCACACACTGGTACCCATCACTATTAGCTAACCTCGCTAACCAAAATTATTAGTGATGGTCTGTTTTCAAAAGCATCTGGGAAAGATCAATGCAGCCATATTGAGCATATTCTAGTGTCTACTTTAAAAAAAATGCATTATAAATGGAAAAGGAGAATTCTGCCAGCTAAAAACGTTAACTCATTCAAAAAATAAAAAAGTCATATTTTTATAATTTGTTCCAAGGATACCTAAAGGCAGTACCATGATACAGGTAGAGATTTCCCCTTATAGGTAACCTTATATTAGAAGAGGTTTCTAGCCTAAAGAAATTTCAATTATAAAGATTACCTTCTCTTTAAACTTGTTCTTTGCCTTAAATGTGAGAAGTCACCTATTTCAGACAGTAAGAGACATAGAGGAAAGCATATGGAGAAAATATATACTGATGGTTTAATGAAAACTTTGAGTAGTTATCTGATAAATAACAATGACCTTGTGACAATAACACTTTGTAAATGCTTCACTGAATATTCAGTGAGGCTGTGTATCTGTGTGCGCGTTCATTTGCTTAAAGACAAATCCCCCCTGCCATTATAAATGATGCTTCCAGAGTGGGATTAAGTTCATGAACCTTCTGAAAAAAAATCCTTCCACAGGACCTCATTATAAATCATATTGTATCATTACCAAATAAACTGATGACTGAGTGAAAACATCTGTAATGATATTATAACAAACCACACTCCATCATTTTGAATCTGGATATTAGATGCCATTCTTTAAAATGACTCTAAATTATAGTTTTTGAGAGGGGTGAATTAATGTGAATACTTCAAATTGTCCATCTGAGACCATGAACTATGAAAACCTAGAAAATGATTGAGAGAATTACATTTCACAGGAAAAGTTCTATACGTGACTGGTTTTCATCTCAACTTATCCTTATATCCTCCCAGAAAAAGAAAAGATAATATCTTATTAAAACACATCACTTTATAATAAGCACTTTCTTGATCGAGGTGTCTGTACTCTCTGTCTCCCTGCTCTCACCCCACCTGCAATAGTGACATCTGACTCTTTGGTCATCTCTGTTACTCAGCCTTTTTGCTATCCTCTGAATACAGCAGGTGCATGATACAATTTGCCTGCAGTTTCCTTGCTTTCCTGTTCAGAATGGGCGTATGAACCATATATACCTCTACCGGAGATTGTGTTGACTAAAATGCTAACAAACATCTGCATTTTGTGACTAAAGCTTTGAATAGCTTAATCAACATATGGATAGGGATAAAGTGGTGTGCACATTACCTTATCCTCCATTGCTCAGATTCTATTTTTCTGTTACTGCAATTACATATTTATCAGAGCTGTGAGAAATATCTATTGGCACTCTAAAGTGCAATTATTTGCAGATATTACTGCAAATTTTGGTGTAATGTCTTGCAGTGAATTATAAATATATTCAAATTTACGTGATGAATATGAAAATCTATTTCTGCATGTTCTTGGGTATTAGACTTGGTGTAGAAAGAAATCTTATTTAAAGTATCTCCTTTTCTCATATAAGGTATTAATAACATTCATTGTTTTCCAATACTATGGAGTTTACCCATGGGTGATTCAGTAACGGAAATGCAGGGGAAAAAATGAGAAATAGAAACAGCAAAGCAGAACAAACATGCCGACAATGTAATTATTTCATTAAGCAGTCTTAACTCTTTGTGCTATAAATGCTAAAAAAAAAGTTGATTTCCCCCAATTGCTGCCTCATATCATCAGCCTCCTTTCATTTTCCTTCAATAATACCTTGGGAAAATTCCATAGTTGAATGATAACTTTTGGTTCCTAAAATCAGCCCAATTTAAAATTTTAACCTCAAACTTTATTATAATAATCTCCTTTCTTTCCTTCTCATAGCAGAGCTAGAGCTGGGATCCTGACTTCTCAGCACAGAGGGAAGATAATTTGTTTAATCTGCAATAACAGAATAGGGAGGGTGATAGTTTTAGAAAGGCAGCTGGCATCTAAGTCCCACAGAACAAAAAATGGGACTAGGGTATTGGGATTCTGGGTCATCAAATAAATGCTCAATCTGCCATGGGCTGTAACTTTTGTTCTCATTTGCGTTTTCTCTAACAATGTGAATTTGCAGACATACTTGCTTTAGTCTCTGAATTTTTCAACATAGTGTTTTTACAACTGCAGGTCATTTTTGTAGTGTTTCTCAATCTTTTTGAAAAATTGCCTTCTAGGGAGACTTTCTAGACATTTTTCCCCTAATATTTTACCCTCATGAAATGTTAATACCTATTTATGTACTGTGACCTTTTGGAAGGCCACAAACCATTCTACTGTCTAAGTTTTCTTTGTCCCTAAGAAACCATTTTTCCCCTTTGGGGACAATATCACCCCCATTGAGAATGCATGATTTAGAGGATTGCTATCAGATTTTTTTAGATGATACTGAAAAGAAAAGATAGTAAATGTCAGTGTTTATCACAAGCAGTATAACAATAGGTATTATTTTATAAAAATGTTTTTCCAAAATTATATAAATTGTTGCATGTGTATTTATGTACACTCACAATATAAAATGCCCTTCTTACTTTAGGATTCAACCAAACAATGAAAATCACTGTCTAACAGGTAACTGCTGGTACAAGAACATATAGCACAAACACATACACATATGTGCACACCCACAAGACTAAACCAATAAGTAGGAAAATCATTTTCCTAACTTAATTTTCAAAGTAGTGTTCTTGGTTAAGTTACTATAGGATGAACCTCTCGTGCTATGCAGGACAACAACTAATTCCTATCCTTTTCCTCCTCAATTCTAAATTGCTCCTCTGTGGACTTGTCAGGAAACAGAAAGGGGTCTATTGCTCAGCCAAGATCTTAGTAGCTATGCCTTTCCTCCCATTATGTTATCACTGTTAGCAAGGACTCAATTAAATTCTCAAAGTCCTTTTATCTTCCTTTGTATTTTTTAATAAAAAGGGCAATTCACTTTTTCTTTTATTAATAATAGATATGATTATCAGGTTATATCATTTTATCATAGTTATATTGTCACAAACTAGACCACTTTCTATGTTGTTGTTCCTGATCATAGCTCTAGAATGACTGAGTTGAAACATCGCTTTGGAAAATGTGAAAAGAATGGTACAAACTGTTGCTCACTCTTTTTCCTTCTATTAATTGGAGGGAAGGGGCAGAGAGTAATCAGAGCAGCATCACCAGCTCCACATCCTAGGCAGGGACAAAAAAGACCAGAGATTCTTAGGATTAAAAGGAGCTGCCATTTTGGTGGTTGTTTTGCTGGTTGGATTTGTTTGCGTATTTTGTTTTGGGAATCAGCATTTACTGCAAGCAGGATACAAATTAGAAAAGAACCAGTTTCCAATGGTCTGGAATAGCTTTAAAAGTCAAAGGCTATAGAGGGTAGGTCAAGCAGTACAGATGGTGAAGTTGGCTGGCTGGGTTGGGGCCCTCGATGGTGCTGAAGACTTGGGTGATGTTCCATGTCTCTTCTAAAGGGGACTGCTGAGACCCCTAGAGAGAGATTTAGTTTTACAAAATTTCCAAATAGCAGACAGACATCTAGATTTTTACTTGGAATTAGTGTGCAACTGATTCACATTTTTATAAACCCTTTGCAGATCCAAAATGAGTGAGTTAAACACAACCCGAAGGTTCTCAGTTTGCAACTTCTGAAATAAAACTTTGTCTTTTGATAAGATCACTTGCTCCCAGAAAGGAAAATAGCTAATCAGACCCACCTCAAAACTGTTCTGAGCCTGGGGCAAGAGTAGCATTGAAGTCCCACACACTGTAAACTACCTATAAAGCTAACAAACATTTATATTAAATACATTTTAGGGTTGTCTTGATAAATATACTTCAAACAACACAATTTTAAATATTTCTGTAAAGCTATGGTTACTTTTATGGCTAAGAGTAGGCAAAGTATCAGAAGACTACATTTATTACTATTATCATGTTCATGTGTTCTGTTGGTGAATTTTTCTGTTTTACTGAGTAATGAAATAAAGACATAATTGATAAATCATTCATACTGACTTAAATGTAAGGAAAATTACTAATTGTATTATTAAAGTGAAATTTTCACATAATTTTTATTCTATTACAATACAAATTAAAAGCAATTGTTGTAGAACTAAGGCTGGCGAGTTAGCTGCCTGTGTTTGCAAATAAAATTTTATTAGAACACAGCCTTGTCCATTATTTACATGTTGTCTTTGGCAGCTTTTGCACTACAATTTCAGAGTTAACTAGTAGTAACTTTTTCTGACCCTTTACAGAAAGCTTTTCAATCCCTAGCCTTAAGAATTCAAAATTAAAATGTAATTTTATGGAAGTCTACAAATTTAAACATATCCTTCATTAAAACATAAACTGAATATTCAAGACTGACATTATTCTTAAAATCTTTTTTCTTCTAAAATACTGAAAATTGTTAAAAGCAAAAAGAAATATCAATTATGATTAATAAACATCAAAATTTAAAGAAAAAAGAAAATATTTAAAGAAAATGCATTTATTTTATTACCCATTTTTGTAAAAACAAAATTATTTGCAATTTCACTTTTTGATGTCTATTTATTTACCAATAGCTTTAAGTAAGTTAGATCTTGACTTACATATATATATAAATTTAAAAGAAATGTGAATGGTGGAGTTTCAAAACTGTTTCTTTCACTAGTTGGTGCAGTCATTGTCATCACCTCATTCTAATTCAACACTAACTCCAGAACTACAAATTGGAACAGGAAGAGCAAAAAGAAAAATGGGTACATTACACTACTAGGAGAGGGTATTTCATTAGGCAAGAAACTATTACATCCATATATCTGAAAAAAATTGATATTATTTTTTTTCTTACCGATGAGCATCCACCATGAAAATTTTTCCTCATCTTAAAATAGTATCTGTCTCCCACATTATCAGAAGGATGACTTCTGACCTTGAAAGGTTTGGACACAAAGCTTTTGGTTTCAAGACAATAGAAAAAATGTGGAGAAATATTTTCTTGCGGCCTAACACTGGTAGTCACGAGAGCAGATGTTTAACTTTTCAGGTAGTGCCACACCAGTGCTAACTACCAGATTTCAAGTGACAGAGGCATCCAGATTTTTTTAATGAGTATAATGAATATATTCTTATCATTTCGTGTTTGTGATAAGTGAAGCTTTATAAAGCATAGGGCCTCTTCTTGTCCGGGTCTCAAGGCAGCTGCTAATAGAATAAGGAATGATGTGGGAGGGATTGGTTTTGTAACAAACATGACTCCTAGAATAAAGCAATTCTACCTTTCTATTTTAGTCAAGTCCCATAGGCGATGCTTAAATGGGGAAGCCTAGGAGTATATAGTAAAGGAACTATTGCCGAAAGTATGAGCAGGGTTTGGGGAAACCAACAAGGGATGCTTAAACACTACTAGAGCTGGTCTCATTGAAAAACAGTGAGAAACAGTGGAAAAAAATGGGACTAGTCACAGGAGAACACGTGACCAGCTCCTAATCTAAACTTCAAGGAGGAGGGAAGAGTTACCAAATCCCTAAGAGAACGCTGTAGTGCCCTCCACAGCCCAGGACAGAGGGAGTCAGGGAATGAACACTCCAATCTCACTCTCATGCACCCAGCAATCTCCACTCAGTGCCTCTCATTGGCCAAGTTAACCAAAGAGAGGGCAAAGGGAACTCCAAGTGGACAGAGTGGACAGTGGATCTGGGTCTTGAGAATGGGAGTTGATGGGGAATATTCCACACTCCACATGCACACAAAGTATTATCTAGTTTTGCGGACAGAAAGAAGCAGCTAGAGCACTTTCAGCCTGGATACCTTCCCACCTTTAATAATCTGTTTTCCGGATTTTAATAGTCTGTTCCCAGATTTCAAAATGCATGTTTTTGACCTTTATTTAGGAAATTGGCAATTCTGGCAGTGTTATTATTATGCAGTTGTAAATGCCAATGATTATTATTTCTGAGAAGTTACTCTATATTTAAACTACGTTCTTACTGGCTCTGTCTACAATTCACATGGTTATCATAATTTGTAGATGTAGGAGCTGTGCAACATTCTTTCTCACAATGAAATGGGGTTGATCTATTTGAACAGTTGATTGTCAAAAGTCAAGTCTCATTGTTTGAACAGATCCTATGATTTTTTTCTAAACTCTCTATTTACAAACTCTCTACTCTGCCCACTCTTTAACAACTGCTTTACTATCCTGCCTGCAACCATGCTCTGAATCCAACTGGTGCAGTGGAGCAGAGCAGAGCTATAGCAAGGAGAGATGTTCATTGGAGATACAAAGCTGTCATCAAATTCTGCTGCCTTAGTAATACATTCTCCAATTTGGAGTTGGCAAAGCAGATCACAGAGGTAAATACAGGAGAGCAGATCAAGGCAGCTTATACATCTTTAAAAAGTCAGTGGGAAGGAAATGAATAAACTCTTGCTTGCTCCTAAAAGAGCTGAAATTACCATCGGTGTTCTGGATTTTTTTCTTTTCTTTTTTTTTGCCTATGGTGGGAGTTTAGGTAAAAATAGTAATAGTTATTTTAAAATAGCCTACTTAGAAGTATAATTACCTCATCCCAAAGGTTGATATTTAGTGTACTGTAGAAGCAAACCTTGCCACTGCTTTGCCTAACTCCTGGCTCCCTCTCACTGTCTTTCCTTGCACCTCAACCCTCTCTAGTCACAGTTCTTGAAAGACTGCAGACGGTTCATTACCATCTGTGTCATAATCAACTTTAGGAATTTTTACGTAGTCTAGGAAAGTAAAACATCTTTAACGCAGCTCAACCCAATTTCTTTTAAACCAATTGGTTTGTCCATAAGCTATTGTCTGCCTAGATCGCCTTGGCCCTATTTTGTTATTTCTGTGATTACCTCTCCGAGCTTTAAAAGACATTTGTTCAACTTGCCTATGAGACTCTACTTCTACGGGCTATTGAAGCTGGCAATTCCATGAGCTGGCATCCCCAAAGGGTGACCTTAGTAAATGACCAGGAAGTAAGAGAGTAGAAAGCCTAACTCTCTGAACTCAAGGTGAAATCACTTCCCTGGAAGCTGGGATCAGGCAATCATCAAGAGGATTTCGCCAGAAATTTTACCTTTGTTGGTGTCTTAATCAGTTCAAACTGCCATAACAAAATAATATAAACCGAGTGGCTTGTATACAACAGAAATTCATTTCTCATGGCTCTAGAGGCTGAGAAGTCCAAGATCTAGGCATCAGCAGATTCAGTGTCTGGTAAGGGCCTGCTTTCTGATTCATAGATGACTCCTTCTCACTGTGTACACACATGGCGGAAGGGGCATGGGAGCTCTTTGGGGCCTTTTCTATAATGACACTAACCCTATTCATAAGGACTCTGCTCTTATCATCTAATCACTTGGTAAATTCTCCACCTCCTAAAATTATCACATTGGTGATTAAGTTTCAACATATGAATTTTATGGGGGACACACATTCATACCATAGTGCTGGCTTCTTCCTCTTTTTGTTCTGCTTCTGCCTTTCCATATTAGTGTCTCCAGGAAGTGCCTTCTTAATGTTTCTCTTGGGCATAAAAGCTCATCTCAAGATTTATTTCTAAGGATCTTGACCTAAGAGAGCAACTTCTATAGTGGAAAATAATGCCTGTAACAAGAGCCACTGCTAATTCCTCATATACTCTCTCATCTCACTATTCATGAAATCTTATGTAAAATTCAGAATGGGTAAGAAATGACAAATTCATGGTATCAACCCAAACAAAATAGCATATATTTGGATATAAATCATGGATATTTTCTTGTTTTTAATGTGGTTATGAAAAGGTAAAGTAAGGGAGAAACTGGAAAAATTAGTTCACGCTGAAAACAAGCCCCCAGTTTAAAGCTGACATTGATGTGTTTTCACCACAGGGGCTTCTCAAGGCTTCCCCAGGCTGTTCTCTATCAGTGGTTAGCCAAAAGGACTATAGAAAAAGGAAGGAAAATAACATTAATGCTCCGACCTCCTGCTTTGTTTGAAATTACTAGTAGTAAAGACTGAGCTGGTAAGAGCTTTTAAAAGCATCTGCTCACCAAATCTTCTGAAAAGTTCTGTAGTCTTCCACTCAAACCAACAAATAATCTCTCTTTTTCACTTACTTCTAAAATAAATTTTTTTGTATGATTGTAGAAGCTTCTTAACTTTGTACCAACTCAAAGAGAAAGATTTTGTCAACTCTGCCCTGAACATGGTTTTATTCAACATCCTAATCCTAACAAATCTCACTTTCAATTGATTTCTGATTTCTTTTTTATTAAATAAAAGCGTGCATATGGCTATATGCTTCCAGAAGGGAGTGTGTCACTTCCAGCCAAATGTAATATAGCCTTTAATTACAGGAAGCTCTGTCAGTGCATAATAGACATTCTGGGCTCTAGGGAATTCCAAAATACTTCTTATTCTTTGTCAGAGATAAGATAAATGAAGCATTCCCAGCTTGCTTGCGGCTTCCTCTTTCAAATCTTTCAGAGACGGAAGGGCAATTTAAAAACTTAACTCTCAAATTCTTTTCTCATAATAGAAACTGTTTGCCTTTAGATACTAGACCATTTTTCTCTTACGTAATGTAGGATCATGGAAAGAATCCCAGATATTGAGTCAGAAGATTAAGGTTCAAGTTCCAGTTTTGTCATTTAATTGCTACAAGGAACATTCTTGATTTCCTTACCTATGAAATGAATATAAAAAGAAACAGTCACATCTACTAAAAACAAAAAAAAAGTTGCTTTGAAGAGAAAATAAAATACAAAATTAACTAACTCAATTTACAATGAGATGTGAAAAGAAAATATACACTATAATAACTAGAGAAATAAAAGGCTTCAATAAAGGTGTCAATTTCAGAGGAATAACAAAGACTACATCATTTCTTGCGAGGCTCAAGAATTACTTGTAGTGCTAATCAACACAACAAAAATAACCTTATTTCTAATTGTCTTTAATTTTGCAAATTTTACCTTTAATATTTCAACCTTTATACTTTTGTTTTGCCTATTTATTTGCCTGTTTTTCCTTCTCCTGGCAGAGAAAGAAAATCACTGCATGATGTTTACAAAATAAAAAATAAACCAAATAATAAGAGCACTTCATACTCATCATGAATCTAATCGGGTATTTTGAATCCAGTGGTGTACATGCAAGGTAACTCTGACGGAGTGTTCAGAAGCTTAAACTTGGAGCAAATACATTTGAATTTCACCTTTTTTGTAACTTGTCAGTCATCTAAATTTTGTAATACACTTACCCTTTCTGAATTTTCATTTTCAGATATAAAGTATCAATAATATACATGTATCACGATAGTTGTTGTGAGGATTAGTATAAACACTTATTATCTATTTAACACTACTGTCAATATTATTATTACTATGTCAGTCAGGTGTGGTATCCACGATGATAAGGGAACATTTTTTTAATTTAATATCTTTGTAACTGTCCAAGGGGTTCTTCCTGTCTGCTGCATGAAGGACCATAGCATTGCAGTAAAGAAAGAGTTTAATAGACACAAGCCCAACCATGTCACATGGGAGACAGAGTTCATACTCCAATCCTCTTGTCCAAAGCTCATAGGTTAGGGGTTTTGCAAAAGCAGTTTGGGGGAAGGGGTGAGGAAGGCCAGGTAATGGTCTGACTGGTAATTGGTGAGGAAGGCCAGGTAATTGCTGCTGATTGGTTGGGGATAAGACGACATCATAAGGGGTCAAAGTTGTCCTCCTGCAGGCTGACTTGCCTCTGAGTGAGGCCACAGGAGCAGAGTTGCAGGGTCTAGGTGGAGCCATGTTTGTCAGACATGCAAAAAACCTGAAAAGATATCTCAAAATCTACACCAATGGTGTTATTTGCAGGAGTAACTGGAGAAGTCGCATATCTTGTAACTTCCCGAATAATGTCTGACAATCGTTTATGTCTGTACTTTAGCAGGACTCAGGATTCTCTCCTCCTACCAGCCTGATGGCTGCCCATTAGATTTACAAAAACGTTGAGTTTCCTGGCAAGGCCTATTATCTTTTAAACTATAGCCTAAACGTTTTACAAAGTTAGCTTTACCCAACAGCCCAGAAATAATTAAGGGAAAGGCAAGATGAGGGCAGGTTAGCTTACCTTACTCTCATAATTTTTCTCGCTGGTATAATTTTTGCAAAGGTGGCTTCATCTTTTTCCTGACATGAGTCCTCTCTTTTACATATTCTTCTTTCAGGGGCATCCATTGCTCCAGTGCCTACATTTAGTAAGTCATAAAATCTTTTTGGTGCTCTATTCTACTTTTTTCACACTTTATTTTGATCCCATTACCCTGGTCAGGTCCTCATCGTTTCTGTTTTCTTTTCACATTCTTTCCTAACTATTGTAAAGGCCTCTATGCTCTTCTCCGAATCATTCTCCTATTTGCCAGTTGTTTTCTCCATAAAGTGTAGAACTGATCACACCACTCCTCTGTGTATAATCCTCATATTAATTTCTATTACCTACATGATTAATTCAAAACACTTATAACAAGTTTCTAACCCTCTGTATCTTACTTCTCATCTGTCTATCTTTGTAAGAAACCGGCTTTCCTAGGAAATTGTAATCCCTTGCCATTCCCCACACCACACCCTTTCTCACATTCACACATCCATATCCACCCCATTACCCCCTCTTCCAGGAATCCTCCCTCCCTTTGTCCTACCTTTCCTGATCCAAGTCACAGCTCAGAACAGAGCACAAATGCTAGTTCCTCTCTGAGCCAGTCCATCTGAGAGATGGTTAATTTTCAAATCATCTGCTTATGCACAAAACTTTGCCTACATCTCTGATTTCATTGCCAGTATTTTCTCATATTCTACACACACACACACACACACACATACATATTTATATGTATATATACCCTAATTACATTGTCTATTTAATTTTCCAGCACCACAGTCTCTTGAATAAAATAGATGATAGGTAAATATGCATTGAAAGATCACAGTTGGCGGGACATGGTGGCTCACACCTGTAATCCCAACACTTTGGGGGGCAGAGGCGGGTGGATCACTTGAGGCCAGGGGTTCAAGACCAGACTGGCCAACATGGTGAAACCCCATCTCTACAAAAATACAAAAATCAGCCAGGCTATTAATGGCTGGTGCCTCTAATCTCAGCTACTCAAAAGGCTGAGGCAAGAGAATCACTTGAACCCAGGAGGCAGAGGGTGCTGTGAGTCAAGATAGCCCACAGCATCCCAGCCTGGGCATGAGACTCTCAAAAAAAAAAAAAAAAAAAAAATCACATTACATAGGATAGTTTCAAATAGAAGGAATGAAAAAAAATTCTGTGTATTCAAACGTCTTCACCTGAATTTTATTCCCATAATGAAAATCTCTGAATCAAAACTTGATGATGTTGGTGTCTGTTTCTTTGATATACAGTCAACCAGATAATCAGATAAACTGAATTATAATGTTTTAGTAGTGAATGCTAATACTTGAGTAAAAATTAGTACATTGGGGTACAATGACCTCTTATAAGTGGAAACTCTGGAAGAAGACATCAGATATTGGAAGAGATTACTGTAAAGGTAGGAACTTTCAGTCTTGATATATCAGATGATATTCAACTCTCTATTCTGTCTCCATGTAAAATGTCCTGCTCTTGTGTACAGTGCAAAAAGAATGAGTATATCCCTAGAGGAGAACTGGGAAGTATTAATTGCCATTAAACGGACAGTATGTTCTAAGAGCTAAAATACTACAAAAACAGAGCAACAGTCTACCCATCTAGTGATGAAACTCCAGGACAACGCTGGTGACCCTGAAATTTGAATACAAAGTGAACTTTGACCCCAGCGTACCAAAGTGGTACTTTTCTTTAGCACAACAGTCCACACTAAATTGAGGCTATTTGCCAATAAGCTCTAACTCTTTAGTTCTAAATTTGCGATTATAAGTGAGTTGTCTTCCATCTAAAGAGTTGCCCTTAGCAGACCTCACTCTTGAATGAAGGTCATCAGCAGTATTTAAGAATATAAAACTCAAGCAACAAAGACTGACCCTTGAAGCAGTACTTCCGACTTCTTGCAGAGTTGAATGAGAGTTGTTAAAATGGGTTTAAAGGCAGATTTTAGATTCACACATTCAGTAATCCTTGATGTTTTGGGGCTGTTTTCTAACCAGGGCCAACACTGCATTTAGATTTCCACCTGTTCCCACTGAGAGGGGACATTTTCCTCAAATGTACTTGGGCCAGTATGAGGCTTTTGAAATGTCCTGAGCCAAGTCTCCAATCAACAGGTTTATGGAGGTCATGTTATATAGTAGGCTGCCAGAGTCTGGCACTTTAAAACTCAACGATGTGTAAAGAATGCAAAGGCTGACAGATACTCCTTATAAAAACCATTACCAATCCATGCTTGGAGAACTCCTCAAGCATGGTTCACGTAGATAAAAGAAAAAAAACAACAACAACAAAAACCCTGTGAACAGACTTTGCACAGAAAACTTCAACAGAGAAATGCTTTCACTTGGACAAAAGTATGCAGTATTATGGAGCTGCAGTGAAGAGCCCCAGTAGCAATGAGGCAGTGTAACCTCCCAATAGGTTCACCTTGCCCGCTAGACGAGCCAGTTTTTCAAGACAGGGGAATTGCAATGGAGAAAGGGTAATTCATGCAGAGCCATCTGTGTAGGAGGCCAGAATTTTATTATTATTCAAATCAGCATTTGGGGATCAGAGTTTTGTTTTTTGTTTGTTTGTTTGTTTGTTTGAGACAGAGTTTTTGCTTGTTGCCCAGGCTGGAGTGCCATGGTGGGACCTCGGCTCACTGCAACCTCCGCCTCCCAGGTTCAAGCAATTCTCCTGCCTCAGCCTTCCTAGTAGCTAGGATTACAAGCATGTGCCACCACACCCAGCTGAGGCGGGTGGGTCACCTGAGGTCAGGAGTTCAAGACTAGCCTGACCAACCTGGAGAAACCCTATCTCTACTAAAAATACAAAATGAGCTAGGGATCAGTGTTTTTAAAGATAATTTGGCAGGTAGGGGCTTGGGAAGTGGGGAGTGCTGATTAGTCAGATTGGAGATGGAATCATAGAGGGTTAAAGTAAGCTTTTCTTGATGTCTTCTGCTCCTGGATAGGATGGCAGAACTGGTTGAACCAGATTACTGGTCTGAGTGTTGTCAGCTGATCCAACCAGTGCAGGGTCTGCAAAATATCTCAAGCACTGATCTTAGGTTTTATAATAGTGATATTATCCCAAGAAGCCATTTGGGGAGGTTCAGACTCTTGGAGCCAGAGGCTACATGACCCCTAAACTGTAATTTCTAAACTTGTAGCTAATTGGTTAGTCCTGTAAAGTCTGACTGGTCCCCAGGCAAGAAGGGGATCTTTTCAGGAAAGGGCTGTTACCAATTTTGTTTCAGAGTCAAACCAAGAACTGAATTCCTTCCCAAAGTTAGTTTGGCCTATTCCCAGGAATGAAAAAAGACAGTTTAAAAGTTAGAAGCAAGATAGAGTCTGTTAGGTCTGTTTCTTTCACTGTCATAATTTCCTCAGTTATAACTTTGCAAAGGTGGTTTCAGTAGTAGTAGGTAGTAGTATTAGTAATACTACTACCAATAATAATCAATGTCACAATGTCACCTCAATATATACAAAAAGGTAAGTGCAAAGTACCACCAGAATACAGATTCAATATCTTTAAAACCTTCATTTTTCTCATCAGTAAAATGGGGATAATAATTAATTTTTCCATTTAGGCTGTTATAGGATATACCAAAGACTATATGGCTTATAAACAGCAGAAATTTATTTTTCACAGTTCTGGAGGCTGGGAAGTCCGAGATCAAGGTACCAGCAGACTCAATGTCTGGTGAGTGTCTGCTTCCTGATTTATAGATGTCTGTCTTCTTGCTGCATTCGCACATGGGAGAAGGGGTTAACCAGCTTTCTGGAGACTCTTTTATAAGGGCACTAATCTCATTCATGAAAGCCCCACCTTCATGACCTAATCATTTCACAAAGGTCCCATCCTGTAATGCCATTACATTGACAATTAGGTTTTGACATATGAATTCTGGGGCACACAAACTTTCAGTCTATGGCAATAATTGATTTCATTTCTTCTGCAAAGAACACTTGTATTGGCATTATTAAAACAAATTATAAAACTGGAGGATTATGTGAACATTATGTGAACACTAGGTGATTATTAATAATACATTCACTGATAAGAGAGCTTGTCTTTGGAATAACCATACTTGATAGATACTGTAAGTGAATGCAGTGAACTGGAGGTATCAATAATGCTCCATAGCCAGAATTTTAGAAGCATGAAGCAGGAATTGGACGTGACTTGTGTTCATTTGATTTGCTATAGTTTATATAATTTGTGCATCACTCTTATTTTAGGCAGTAATAAAGCCTTAAGATAAAATGGGTTGACATATCAGTTCTTAGAGATGTCCTGGTAGCATTAGGCCAGAGTTATGATCTAGGTAGTTGTATAAAAGTAAACTTGGTGGCCTATACAGAAGACAGCTGCAACAATGGTTTCTCATGTCTTCTCCTGGCATGTGACTCACTTCAGAAAAATTATCCTAAGAAAATCCACCAAAGTCTAAGAATTGTAAGAGTCACCCGAATAATATTCTACCTTTATCACAAAAAAAACCAAGTTTTTATTGAGGAAAATTTATATATATTTAGCCAATGCTAGAAAAATCAAGTAGAAAATAATTGCATATATATATTTCTCTTTATGTAATACCACTATTGTAAGAATTGTTTTGTTTCTGTTAATAACTAAAATAACTGATTAAATGACTGATTTTCCTGAACCAACTCTATTGGATCATCATACAAGTCACCTCAACCTAACTCCATCATAAAAGGAAAAATGAAACCTATTATTTTCTCCCAAAAGCATATCTGAGTTTCCAAACTCTTGGAGAACGTGATCTGGGTAGTTTACCACTATTTTCAAACCAGAAGACATGATACATCATGTTAAAATGCAAGCCTGTAGCCAGATGTGTCCCTGACGGGGTTTCCTTTATTCTGTCAGCTCCATACTGGGAGAGCTTCATTGTCATAATTCTGTACATCCTGCCCTAATACTTCCGATTTCTTCCCTTAGAAAAATCAAACCAAACTTGACTGGTCCTAGTTTTAAAAATAGCAAAATACAAAGCCTTTCATGTCTTTTATTATTATTTCTTTGGGCAGTTTGCGTAACCTGATTTTTAAAATTTAGTTAATAACTCATCTGAGATTAAGTACTTCTAGCAGCAGCTCTAAAACAATAAAAATACAAACCATAAAAACTAAAGTAAAAGTGCAAGCACGATGCTTTAAAATACATTCAACACAACAGAGGTGGCAATGCCATCTTGTTATGATTTCTTTTACGTAAATACTGTTTAAGAAACTGAAAAGAGGTGAGCAATTATTTAATAAGTAAAATAAACATGAAACTATTAAAAGATGTAAATATTTGACAGAAAGAGAAAATGTTTAGAAATATTACACATGTTTGCTGATCCTGTACATATTTACTTAGATTTATTTAATATGTGACCAGATTTAATATAGTTCATATCCAGGTTAAATGTGTGCTTTGAATCTTTATAAGCAGGCTGGAAGTTTTCTAATTTGTTTACAGTAGAAGGCTCCAGAACTGCCAGGGCATTATATTATCCTAATACACATACTACTCTCCACTCCTCACTGTTGTTAAAAAGCAGAATGGTCATGTAATTATGGAAATACACAATTTGACCTTTTTTCCTTAATGGCTGCGTACAGATGAATAGTGTCAAGAAAAACATTCTGTTAATAGTCATTTTGATATGAAATTTATTAGATTCATGTACAATAAACTAATTAATGTAAAGCCTAATATAAAAATTTCTGATTAATACTATACCATATGTGATGGTCTTATGCTACAAATTGTTGCAAATGACATCTTCCCTAAAACTTTTACAAGTATAATGCTACTCTAATTTCATTATCTTTTGATAGTTAATAGCTCAATAAACAAAAAAGCCTCTTCCTTTCATCTTCCTAGGAGAAGGTGTCCTACAAATATAATCAATTCTCAATCTATGTGTTCTGTCCCTCCTTACTCTTTTTCTAATTAATTCTTATTATTCCTTCAAATAACTCAATTGTCACTCCCTCAAGGAAGAATTTCTTAAAATACCTCACTATCTCAAGAGTTCCTAGGTTTACCCCTGACTCCTCTCTTTTTCCCTTTGTTATTAAATGCAGCAGCCAGCTCTGTGACGGTACCTTGAAATTATATCTGGAACACAACCACTTTTCACTATCTGTAATTTTGCCACCAGTACCTGAACTACCCTTATCTGTGCCTAGAAGGTGGAGTATACTTCTCATGGGTCTCCATGGTTCTCTCTTTGCTACTTACAGCCGTAGTAATCTTCTTTTTTTTTTTTTTTTTAGACAGAGTTTAGCTCTTGTCGCCCAGGCTGGAGCCCAATGGCACGAGCTTGGCTCACTGCAACCTCCGCCTCCCAAGTTCAAGCAATTCTCCTGCCTCAGCCTCCTGAGTAGCTGCGATTACAGGTGCTGACCACCACATCCGGCTAATTTTTGTGTTTTTAGTAGAGACGGGGTTTCACCATCTTGGCCAGACTAGTCTTGAACTCCTGACTTCAAGTGATCCACCCACCTCAGCCTACCAAAGTGTTGGGATTACAGGCGTGAGCCACCATGCCCGGCCGAGGGTGACCTTCTTAAGACATGTCAGACCATGCCACTCCTCAAACTCTCTATAACTTTCCATCTTACCAGGATACAACCTGTGCCCCTGAAATGAACTAGAAGGCCCTGCTTTTTCTACCTCCTAACTTAGCTCCTCTCTGAACACATCTTCTATTACTCTCTATCTCCTATTATACCATATCTGTAATTGATACAAGATTTTAAATAATTTATCTATTTATTTTGTTTATTCCTTCTCCAAAAGCAGAGATTTTTGCTGATTTTTTTCAGTTAAAAAAGAAGAGTTTTCTGATTTTGTTCACGATTATATCCTTAAAAGGGAAAGGGTACATATAGTAGCTACTCAATAAGTATTCTTGTGTGAGTAATTCACGATACTTCTTGCTCAAGGCACTTGCACAGACACACCTTTAACCTCACATTTTGTGTAAGTATTTGTTTAATGTTTGCATTCCCTATACTCAGTGCTGACATAAGCACCCGGAGTTCAGAGACCATTTATGTTTTGTCTACCTTTCATCCTCAATGCCCAGCGCATGCCATATGTGTGATATGCATGATATATTTATATATATATATTTATTTATTTAAGGAATTAATAAAAGGAGAATAGTATGAAGTCTTCCTCTTTATTTTCTAATGTTTGTAATATATTATTCAAAAATTACAGTATTTCTGTAATAAGAAATATACTCATTATCTGATCTTTCCATAATATTTCCATGAAGTAACCCAAACTTTAAGCTGTCTTCGCATAAAGACAAAGTACCTGTTATCTTATTTAACAGGTACTTTTGTTTTCTGTTTTGCATAAGAACCTTATTTAAAAGATCAGTATTTGTTTTTCTTCACAATAGGCAGAAATAGATTTAATTCCTGTATTCATTCCTTAGAAGCAGAGTGTAATTTTGCAGCCATCATTCAAAACCACTATCCTAAACAAACAATATATATATATAACATCTTGTTGTATGAGTTCACACAAAAAGCAAACATAAAATGAGCATAGCATAATAAGGAAAAGAAGCAGTGGGCACCCATAAATCAGGAAGGTCCGTGCGTTACAGTCTTTGTCTAGGTCTATTCACTCATCACCAGGTTTTTTGCTAAAAGCAGTCATTTAAAAAGAAGTCTGCCACCCTTTGTTTTTCTGGCCCAAACCATATTCACTCAAGAGTACCTGGCCATGCCTGTGGTTGGGCAAACTTGTTAACATGCACATCCTTCTGGTGCAGCATTGCCATCCTTTCATCAAATACATTTGATGTAAAGGGACTTGAGGTTTCCTGTTAATAACTCCAGAAAGCAAACTGCAGGTGCAGGAGTAAGTGTGGTGATAACATACAGGCATAACATGTTTCCAGACCTCTTCCAAATGGGCCTTGGGCTATGAGTCTGTTTGTGGTTGATGGCCAATGTAGACAGCTGTGTGAGCCACATTGTGCTTGGCTTGCACTGGTTCAGGCAAAATGGAAAATTCTGTGAAGTCCTCATATACTGTGTAATTAAAATACAATTTTTTATTTCAAATTTATTTAAACTTTTAACTTTTGAATTTTGAAAGAGAGTATGTAATAACCTCTACTGTCTCTGAATCATCAATTTGTTAAGAAATCTTAGGATCATCATTGAAATTAAACTTAACAAGCACTTTATACCACCCTCAGAGAAGCAAGATGACCATAGCATGTTTCCCAAATTATATGTTACATGTTCCATGATTCTCTTTCCTCATTCAGGTACTTCTCTCATGCTTGCTCAGTTAATTAATGACTTTTTGTGTAGAAAGATAGAGCAGTATAACCTACATATTTCTTCCTGAGATTATTATTATTATTTCTTATAAGCAATTATAAATTATAAAATTATTAATATAATAACTCTAGGTATAATCACAGATTATTTTAATTACTTATTATTCTTTTCGGCTGAGTCTTTCTTTGGTTCTTCTATTCTAATTTCCTCTAATATAACACTAATTTATATCTGGGTGAAAAGATGATGTCTTTAAATAGGTGCTCCTCTGAAACTTTTAGGAACCACTCAGCAAAAACATTTTGAATGAAGGAATGAATAGATAAATTATTGAACATATTTAAGTACTTTTTATCTTTTAAATGTGAATTATGTAAATAAATATATTTGCCTTGTAGAGCATAAGTTTAGTCAACATGTATTTTTAAAACCTATTCTAAACACCAAGAACACAATAGTGAACAGGCAGACAAATATTTTGCACTGATGCAAATCATATTCCAATAAGGAAAGAATGAATAAACACTGGTTTGCTAAAAATAATATAGTAAAAATTGTAATATGTAACATTTCTATGACATTTATTTTGTGTTGTAGATTGTCTTAATTCTCTCTCTCTCTCTCTCCCCCCCCCGCTTCTTTTATTCCTCCCACAACTCTTTTTTCTTTCTTTTTTTTTTTTGTTTTTGAGACGGAATCTCACTCTTTCACTCAGGCTGGAGTACAGTGGCAGGATCTCTGCTCACTGCAACCTCCACCTTTCTGTTTCAAGTGATTACCCTGCCTCAGCCTGGCGGGTAGCTGGGATTACAGGCGCCCACCACCACGCCCAGCTAATTTTTGTATTTTTAGTAGAGACGGGGTTTCACCATGTTGGCCAGACTGGTCACAAACTCCCAACCTTGTGATCTACCTGCATCGGCCTCCCAAAGTGCTGGGATTACAGGCATGAGCCACCACGCCCAACACCCACAACTCTTTAAGGTAGGTGCTCAGTGGCCAATTTTAAAGATCCAAAAACTGTGTCACAGAGAAGTTATATAATTTGTCTGAGGTTTTACTCTCCATAAGTCATAGACTTGGGACTTGAATTCACAAAATCTGGTCTGAGGATTCTTAACTTTATCTTATTGTCTCTATTCTTAACTTTACCTTATTGTCTATTTAGCGTCATAAATGGCATAAAGATGAATGAAGCAGGACACAGAGAGAGGTAGTTGTAGGAAGAATGGCATGAGGCATACAGTTTTACTTGTTGTAGTGGTTTCCAGAACCTTCTGGCCAGGTGTGGTGGTTCACGTTTGTGATCCCAGCACTTTGGGAGGCTGAGACAGGTGAATTGCTTGAGCCCAGGAGTTCAAGGCCAGCCTGAGTAACATGGCAAAACCCCGTATCTACAAAAAACACAAAAATTAGCTGAGTGTATGTGCCTATAGTTCCAGTTACTCAGGAGGCAGAGCTGGGAGGATAACTTGAGCCCTGGAGGTCAAGGGTGCAGTAAGCCATGATCACACCACTGCACTCCACCCTGAATGACACAGCAAGACGCTGTCTCAAAAGAAAGAAAGGGAAAAAAAGATATGCACATTATTTGATAATCCTCCTTCCAAGAGGAGGAGGCTAATTTCCCTCTCCTTGAGTAAGGTTTGGATTTAGTATTCCACCAAGTAGAATAAAATGAAAGAGAAGGTGTGCTGACTTCCAAGATTAAGTTATAAAGAGCATTGAGGCTTCCTTTTTATTCTGTCTTCACACACTCATTCTGGGAAAAGCCAACTACCATGTTTTGAAAACATGGAATCACCCCTGGATTGTCCATTTGATGATCAGAGGTCTCCTGAAGACATCCGGCATTGATTTGCTAGGACTTTGAGGGAGCCTCCTTAGAATTGGGTACTTCAGCTCCAGTCAAGCGTTCAAGTGACTACCTCCCTGGCTGACAACTTAACTGAAACCTCTGAGTCAGAACCATCAAGCTAAGTTGCTTTCAGATTCCTTGCCCTCATAAACCATGTAAGATAGTAAGTATTTGTTATTTTAAGTCACTGAGTTTTGGGGTTTTTAAACAGCAATAGGAATCAGTTTTATATTTTAAATAGTTATAGAAAACTAACAGGGGAGTCAAGGAAAGGTACTCTTGTGAGGTGACATTGGACCAGACATTTCATCAAGTTAAGAAGGAAACAATGTGTATGATTTAAGGAAAAGATTTTAAGCATTGAGAAAAAACAAACAAACTTGTACAGTACAAAAAACTTGAGCACATTTGTTATGTTCACGAAACTGTAAGTTGGCCTATTTGACTGGAATATAGACAAAGAGAAGAATGGTAGAGACTGAAGTAGAAATCAAGACTTCACTGTGTACTATAGAGGAATCTGGATCTCCCTCCGTCTGTAATATGAATCTGCTAAATGGTTATGAAATGGGAGTGACTATGATTTACTGTGAAAAAGAACACTGTAAGTTTTGAATGGAGAATAGAGCATAGCAGAGCAAGAGTAGACTCATGCAGTTCACTTAGGAAAGTATTTCAATAACCTAGGTGAGATATGGCAGTGGCATGGACTAGGGTAGTTCTGGTGGAAGTGGTGGGAAAAACATAGAGTCAGAATTGGAAGGTACAGAAAATAGGACTTGCTGATAAAGTGGATGAAGAGGTATTATGTGGATTATTCGCCTATCAGTAATTTCAAGGTCCATGATTCCACTGGGAGAAAGTATTTTGGAAGGCCCAGCTTTAGTAACCTTGGTTGGAATGTGTAGACACCTGCTTTTCCTTGGGCTTACTAGGAAGAGAATTAAAATATAAGGACAAATAAGAGCAAATGCTCATTTCATTTTTATTTTCTCTTCTTTCGAAGAATGTTATGTCTTCTGGTGAGAAAAATGAAACCTTTCACTCCAAGTCGCACTCTTGTAAAATGTGAAATTAGAAGTGAAGAGAGACTGTTAATGACCTAAAATGTTTACCTCACATTTGTCCTACAGGAGAAGACTGTGGAATTAGCTTACTCCTCCTTCAAAGTGAGACACTATAATATCAGCAATGGGATGGCTTTTGACATTGATACACACTCCAATTAGTGTGTTGTGGCAGCTGTGTGGGGCAGTGTGCTCTGGAGGGGTGAACTCTTCTCTGGTAGAGTCAGCTCTGCAGGTGGACACTGAAGAATAATACCATGGTTGTTGCTACCTTCCATGGCTTTTAACAATTGCAACCATATGTAATTAATTTTTTTAAATAGCTAAAAGCAAACCATCTAGGACAGAAGGAGCAGTGATAAGGGGAGGTGAACACACATGTTGCCTGGGCAAGACTCTTAGACATTTTTGGAGAGGCCTAATTAGATTTGAGCAGGAAACATCCAAACTCACCTGCCATCAATTTTGGTTTTTAGGCAAAAGATATAAAGTTTTGTTTTTACAAACAGAACTTGGGCCTCTCAATTTATGATCTGTATTCTTTGTTCCTAACCCTGTCTCCTCCTTATCCTGTAGAGAAGAGACTATTCTAAATATTGAACCCTGACCCTGGGTTGAGGTCAAGGAAGATGCTTAAGACAAGAAAAGGTGTTCATAAAGTCACGCAGCTAGAAACCCAAGAGATCAGGTTGCGGGTGCTCCTAAATTCTCAGCACTCACCAGCACGTCTAAGATTCCCGTATCTCCTGTTTTTACATTAAGACTATTGGTCATGTATTCTACTTCACATCTTTTACCCGTTTCCTTTAAAATTATTCAAAGTCACGCAACTTGCTTTGGCATGAGAAAAGTACTCTGGATCTGAAGTGACATCTAATTTTTACCAGACAGAAATCTTATGAGCCAATGTGTAATTACCACATTTCCTTTTCCTCCTCTGGTCATTGAAAACACTGGAATTGAGGTAGGCCTTCTTTTAGCCTGACTCTAGACTATTATATTAAGCTCAATTTAACTTTCAATTTAACTTCCATACCCCTCTGTGCTGCACATGTAGCATTAGCAAGTAATACACTTTTGCTTGGTTTAGCCATTTAGTCTTGAAGGTTGCTTGTTACTGCAGCATAACCCAGACTAACCCGACTGATGCAGTCAAACCTTGATTAATGAGAAGATGGAAGGGACACTGTAGAACAGGAGAAGGCTGACAGTAGGTTTCAGAATATCCTAAAGTAATTCCCAGATGGCCAAGGAACTCTAAGGAATAAGGAAACAATTTGTCTATTTCCTTAATAAGGATACCCATCCAGCCACATTCAGGCATTTATCTCAAGGAGAGCCATCTGGTGTTTTTGGTTGCCAGAGCAGCCTCAAGACAATTCCCTGAGAAATAAATTGCCACACATCCGTGGGTAAGTTAATGGAAACAACAGGACTCAGGCACCAGTTGCCAAATAGAAGTGTCTTGATTTTTCTGACACAAAGCAGGCAGACAGAGCATCCTATGCATTTGCATTCATCATTGTTAGAGTGATACACATTTCATACTGTTGACATTGCTGTGTTTTGTCAATGTGTAAAGCATACAACTCTATGAACTAACTAACTCTCCTCCCTCAAAGATTTAATTAAGTAGATCCCTTACCATGGCCTTCTTTCTATCTGCTTGATTAGTGTGCAGTGAGAAATTGATTGTTGTCAAATCTCATAGTGATTTATTTTTTTCTGGGGTCTACAGAGTGTACTGTTTCCCTGCAGTCAGAATTTTTCTTTTTGATGGTGTATATTTTATGGAACTAGAAAAAAAGAGTTTATAATACATAGTTATCCCAGTGATTTCCTTCTTGCTGAATGTCAGAATACCATTGTCTTATCTGTTACTAACAACAGTGTGCCACTGGATATTTTATGGCAAAAATTATTTTTGTTTCTCCTTTATTCCAGAGTCACTATCATATGGTGAGTAAGCCCACCGACCCTGGAGCTCAACTTCTGGCACTACTACCTAAAGGCTCTGTGACTCTGGGCATGTTATTTAACCTTTCTATGTCTCAGTTTCATCAGTTATAAACAGGAATAATGATAGTCCCATTTGATAATGTTATTGTGAGGATTATATGTGAACAAATATAATGCTTAGTTCAATACCTAGAATAAACACTGATATGTCCACTTTTATTCTTTAATATTTTTTTTCTGTTCCCATGGGAAAATCTATTAATCATATGTGTTGTACCTCTACTTGAAATAGAGTAGAAAAGGAAGAATATTACTTTGGGAATATTAGTATCTGAACCTCATGGTTTTTGGAAAACATACACACGCCTATTTACATTATTACACCCTTTTGATGCTAAAAAATAATAAATACATGAAGTCAGAGATCATATTTTTTCACCTTTGCATCCTTTGCCTGTAAGTAAGCACTATGTATATAAGAAAATAAATATTAATTGAAAAAGAAAATGAATACATGAATACATGACTTCCCCATTTACTTTTAATATTTTAAACGCCCATTGCAACATTGGACCTCAGTGCCCTCGACAGTACTTTAAAGAAATTTCCAAATTCAGCTGCTCATTATCTTGAGAACTTGATAAATGTACAGATTTCTTGGCCCCGCTCAGTAAGGATTTGATTTAGTGTGACTAGGATAGAACCTATGGGTGCATATATTTTATAAGCTTCCTGCGAGATTGACCACCTGTCAGGTTCAGGAACCATTCTCCTAAACTGTCTTCCAACTCCGGCATTGTATGATGCTAGGTTTAGCCAAAGCTCACTCAAAATATATGTTAAGGTTTTAGAAACTGAATAACTGGTTGGTTTTTAGAAGCAGGCCCAACTGATTAACATGAGAATTGGAAATCTATATTGGCTTCTCTTTTTATAACTTCTTACTGTAATATGTTCTTAGATCAAGAAGGGGTAGTTAACTCTAAAAGTCTCTTAGGTATTCTTTTGAATTTTTTTTTTTTTTCAGAAAACCTTTTACAGATAGAACTATGTATTCCACTTAATGAGCTCTATATAAATTATTATCTGGATAAAAATAGCTCTAAAAATCCTGCAGCTTCATTATAAAAAAATAAGAAGAACAGTTTGAGTACTAACTAATATCCTCTTCCTTCTAGTCACCTGTATCCTTCAAACATACATTGCTCCAGCCACACAAAGCTATTGAACATTTCACAATATATATTTACAATTTACAAAGCTGTAACTGTTCATACTATTTCCCCATCCTGGAATATTTTGTATCCCAACTTCTATTAAAAGTTTACCTCACTCTTCAAAATTCAACTTCTATGCTATCATATTTTCTTTCAAACCTTTCCCAAATCCCTACAGTGCTAACTTATTCTTTTATGTGCAATTATCTGCAATGCTATTATTTCATTCTAGCAATATTCATTGTGCAATTTGCTATTTGTTAATATTTATCTGAATCTCTCCAAAGAGATTATAGGCACCCTGTAGATAAGGACAATGCTTTACTCAGTTCTGTTTCCCACATAGTACCAAACTCATAATTTGTACGTAATTACAGCTTGGAAGCATCTGATTCATAAAACAAGCCATAAAACAGGCAGGGTTAGCCTGAAGCAAAGCCGCAGCCTTCCCAATCTTCACGTCTTGACCTCCAGAAATTCTACCCTTTAGGCGGTTTAAAGAGAAAATATTTGGCTCAATCACCTCAGTTGCTTCAAGTAAACTACAATTGCAAATGATTTTCTAGAAACTCCAAGTTAAGGCCTGGGACCGTTAATTGAACAAAGAAAAATGCTTTCTGCCAAAGTATGCCACTGATGGTTCATCAGTTCTGAAAAACATCAATTCTTATTTATTTCTGTCCACTTTCCTTCATTCAAAATTCCCTTTCATAAACTTTAGTAGGTAGAATGAAAATTAAGGAGTATTTAATTGGAATGACCTCTGGAGAGGGCATAGCTATAGGCAGTTTTTAAATAGTCTTATTGGCTGGGCACAGTGGCTCATGCCTGTAACCCCAGCACTTTGGGAGGCCAAGATGGGTGGATCACTTAAGGTCAGGAGTTCGAGACCAGCCTGGCCAACATGGGGAAACCCCATCTGTACTATATATACAAAAATTAGCCGCGGCATGTGGCACATGCCTGTAATCCCAGCTATCAGGAGGCTGAGATAGGAGAATTGCTTGAGCCCGGGAGGCGGAGGTTGCAGTGAGCCAAGATCACACCACTGCATTCCAGTCTGGGGTGACAGAACAAGACTCTGTCTTAAATAAACAAACAAAACAATAGCCTTGTCCTAAATAGGGCCTCAGGAGACCACCTAATTAAAGGGATGAACTCTACTACTCTGGCTATGGTGGAGATACTATTCTGAGTTCAACATACTTTTTTCTCTGTTAGCAGCACACAGAAAGACATTCCCCAGCCTCACTTGTGGTTCATCTGGAGATAGGTTACTGTGTTCTGGTCAATAACAGAAGGTGACTTAAACCTCTTCCACGACTACTCTTTTTTTTTTTTTTTTTTTTTTTATACTTTAAGTTCTAGGGTACATGTGCATAACGTGCAGGTTTGTCACATATGTATACTTGTGCCATGTTGGTGTGCTGCACCCATCAACTCGTCAGCACCCATCAATTCGTCATTTATATCAGGTATAACTCCCAATGCAATCCCTCCCCCGTCCCCCCTCCCCATGATAGGCCCCGGTGTGTGATGTTCCCCTTCCCGAGTACAAGTGATCTCATTGTTCAGTTCCCACCTATGAGTGAGAACATGCGGTGTTTGGTTTTCTGTTCTTGTGATAGTTTGCTAAGAATGATGGTTTCCAGCTGCATCCATGTCCCTACAAAGGACGCAAACTCATCCTTTTTTATGGCTGCATAGTATTCCATGGTGTATATGTGCCACATTTTCTTAATCCAGTCTGTCACAGATGGACATTTGGGTTGATTCCAAGTCTTTGCTATTGTGAATAGTGCCGCAATAAACATACGTGTGCATGTGTCTTTATAGCAGCATGATTTATAATCCTTTGGGTATATACCCAGTAGTGGGATGGCTGGGTCATATGGCACATCTAGTTCTAGATCCTTGAGGAATTGCCATGCTGTTTTCCATAATGGTTGAACTAGTTTACAATCCCACCAACAGTGTAAAAGTGTTCCTATTTCTCCATATCCTCTCCAACACCTGTTGTTTCCTGACTTTTTAATGATTGCCATTCTAACTGGTGTGAGATGGTATCTCATTGTGGTTTGACTTGCATTTCTCTGATGGTGAGTGATGATGAGCATTTTTTCATGTGTCTGTTGGCTGTATGAATGTCTTCTTTTGAGAAATGTCTGTTCATATCCTTTGCCCACTTTTTGATGGGGTTGTTTGTTTTTTTCTTGTATATTTGTTTGAGTTCTTTGTAGATTCTGGATATTAGCCCATTGTCGGATGAGTAGATTGCAAAAATTTTCTCCCATTCTGTAGGTTGCCTGTTCACTCTGATGGTAGTTTCTTTTGCTGTGCAGAAGCTCTTTAGTTTAATTAGATCCCATTTGTCAATTATGGCTTTTGCTGCTGTTGCTTTTGGTGTTTTAGACATGAAGTCCTTGCCCATGCCTATGTCCTGAATGGTACTACCTAGGTTTTCTTCCAGAGTTTTTATGGTATTAGGTCTAACATTTAAGTCTCTAATCCATCTTGAATTAATCTTCATATAAGGAGTAAGGAAAGGATCCAGTTTCAGCTTTCTACTTATGGCTAGCCAATTTTCCCAGCAAATGCATCCCAAGCAAATCTCTACCATTGTCCTCCTGCCACTGCAACTTTGGAGGATGCAGACCCAACTGGTATGGTCCCAAGACTGAGGAATTTCACTTGTCTTATGTTGAACTTGGTACAATTGAGAAATAAACTTTTATTGTGTTAAGCCAATGGTATTTTGGACTTTATATTGCAGAATAGCCTAGCCTAATCAGATTAACTGATGAATAATACCCACACCTTCAAAGAGGACCATCCTTGGTGTTGGCCTCTAGGGCAGCCTTGAGTTTAACTATGAAGCAGCTGTGACACAGAGCCTATAAAATCCAAAACCATTGCTAGTGCTCGCCTGGTCTCTGATGACCTAATTCTCTGATCTAGGATACTTCTTCGCCTTTCTTTACTGAGATAATTCCTAAGAATCCTGGGAGACTTGGTACAGGTGTTGTGGCTCAGGAAAACTTTTCTTGGCCTTCTTTTCTGGATTAGATGCCCCTCATGTGTCTCTCCTGCAGTACGTGTTTTCCATCATTACATCACTTACTCTATACTATTATTATTGTCTATTTATTTGCCCTCCCTCTCCTAGACGGCGAGCTCCTTGAGGATAGGTAATGTAGATTTATTCCTTTTTGTTTTCTAAATGCCTAGCACAATGCATGTCTCATAATGTTTAATAAGCCTTTGTGGAAGGAATAAAAGAAGAGACAAAAATCTGCTTAACCCAAATATCACAGACAAAGATGCTTTTCCAAGCAGACCGTAGGGGGTGATTCCCTTTATGCAACTGTGCTTTGAGTTCTTACAAAAATACAGTTCACATCACCCCATGTAGGAAAGGAGAAGCTGATCCATTATTTCCAGGTTCTACCTCTTACATCATTGTCTCAGTATGAGGGTGTGGAGGACTGCAGGGGGATCAGCAGACAGTACATAATGCAGCTCACAGAGACTGTCACACTCACACACAGGAAAGAGATACATTCTAGTACCTGCCCACTTCTGTAACAAAAGTAGAGGCAAATGATGATGGACGGATAAGGCACACTTGCAGACTTTAGCATCACTTGGGTTATGCTCATATTCTTAGGACAGTGTCAGTCATGAGTGTAGGACATATGCAATCCCAAAATGTGAAGTGAAATAAATATAGGATTTACAAAGAAAAGATATGGACTTTGCTAAGAGGTTTAATCTCTCTGTGTCTCAATTTCTTTACCTACAAAAGTAGGAGAACTCGAACTCTAGATTTCCAAAACCCTGTAATTTTATGAAATTTTATTTTACATGTAAGACATATATGTTTTTATAATAACTGATTTAAAGAACTTGCCATGGCTATGATTGTGATTCTGTTTGTGATTTCAGGCTGATCACAAACGTGTTTTCATAATTGGTCGAAACATTATTTTTTCTTACTCTAAGCTGTCACTTATCTCATGGTTTAAAAAGGATAAATAATTGAGAAAATCCTGTGATTCAGTGACTTCAAGTGAGCATTAATTGTTCAAAACTGTGTCTGTGGAACATCTAAGATCAGAGTCAATTTGCTGTTTAACAGATTACTTAGGATCTTTGTATTGATTTGTGAAAAGAAAGATACAAAGTCAAAAATTCAGTAAGGAGGGTTAATGTCTTGAAAACCTATGAGCAAGCACATCTACAACCACAGACACAGGCAAGATTTAGATAGCTGACTGCTATTGAAAGGAAATTATCATTGAAGGTGAGGGAATAACAGTATCAGAACTGAAAAAAGGAGACCTGGAAGTGGCAGATTTTTTTTTTTTTTAAAGATTCTGAACGAAAGAAGAATATGAAGCAATTTAGGATAGAACTCAAAATACAGACAAAATAGCTGTGAGCTCTAGAGAAATAGCATAGTGTGTGAATTTGTGTGGTGGGTTGGAGAAAGGGTAGAGGAACGAGGTGGCGGGGGATGGGGTCACTGGTTCAGGAAAGAAGTACAAGAACAGTATTTCAGATTCAAGGCAGTGAAATGAAACAAGCAAACAATGTTTCTAACATAAAGGAAAGAAAATTATTTAAGGCAATGGATATCCCCATTATACTGATTTGATTTTTATAAATTATATGAATGTATTAAATCATCACATGTACCACAAAATTATGTACATTTATTACGTATCAATAAAAAATAAAGTTAGAAAAGCAAGGAAGCAATAATCATCAACAACAACAAAATGAAGTATTAAAATTTGTATAAAGCTTAAAGAATAAAGAAGCTATAAAGATAGGAAATAAAATGGGAAAATGAGTAATGACAATGTGGTTGCTTCAAAGGCTATGGATGTGAAGATGCAGCTGGCCAGTCTCTGTTGAGGTGTAAAACTACTCAGAAGACAATGAGTAGTGAGAGACTGTGGGCTGGCCAGAGACCAAAGCGTCTGATGGACTCTCAAAAATGCAGCCATTCCTGCTTACAGTCTAAGATAAAAGGCTTTGATGGAATATATTGTCAGTTATGCTTCCCTCCTCAATGTAGACTTTAAGAATGAGTATTATTGGTTTTGTATGCTAGAGTTTCTGTGATTTCATTGTAACTGTTAATTGTTCCCTGGAGATTTTAGTCTTGTGTCTGGAGTTTTACTGATTTCCAAAAAAGGTTTATATTAAATTTCCCAGTCAAGAATGCTATAAGGATGATTTATACCAGCAACTGTCAGTACTCTCCACGTGATGGAGTAATTTTATACTTACATATTTAAACTTATAATAGGTCTGATATCTCTTTTCTGACATAGCATTTCCTACAGCTCTCTGTCAGAAAGTTTTAATTTAATGCTAACAAGGAAAATCCGTATTATTTTTTCTCTAGGTAACTACGGGTAAGTACCTTTTACATTTAAAAGGTAGCAGATGATAGGCAGAATGTTTTTCCTTGACTTAAATTGCCATCTGAAGAAAATAGTCCCATTTCAAATGTCTCCTCTCTTCATATGTACTCTAAGTTACTCATTTATTCCTTTATCCTTTCCACTTACATTAACTTATTGCCCACATTCCCAGACAGAGACCTAGGTACGAGGAACACTGTGGTGGCCAAGACCCGTGAGAGCTGACATTCTAGGACAAAAACTTAACAATTAAACAGATAAATAAACAAGATGATGTCAGATAGTGACATGCTAGGAAGGAAATACATGGCAGAGGGGTAATATGCAATAGAGAAGTGGCCATATTTGACAGAGAGGCAGTGAAGACCTCTCTGAGGGGGTGATTTTGAGCTGAAACCCAAAGGATGAGAAAGAGCCAACCAAAGGAATATATGGGTGAGAGCATTCTAGGCAATTTTGGTCCGCTCTGCATTGTGACAAAATATTTCTTTAAAAAAATTAACCTTATTTTTTCTAGACCACTGAGCACAAGTTGATATAGATTAAATATGCATTTAGATGAGTCAAAATATAGAATTATTTGTATATCTCTCCTGTAATCCTTAATCCAATAAAATAAGTTGCTATTATTTTTAATTCCTGTGAATAAAATTTATTTTACTTTACATTTATTTTGATAATTACTTAATATATCTTGAGTAAGATAAGATAAAATCAAATAATTTAAAAAGCATTAAGAATTGTTGTCCTGAAATAGGACCTTTTTTGTTTTTTGGTCATGTTTGCAATCTTTTATCAAGGAGTATAAATTTGCAGAAAATTGATTGTTTTTCTGGTAATCCACGGAACTGTAGACTTACTTTAGGACATTGATAGAAGATATACATATCTGACAATACTAAGGATGCTATATTGTTTCATAGCAACAAATTTACCATGGATTATTCTTAAGTATATCCTCATACCCATTAATAATAAGTTTGGATAAAGATGAAATCAACCTATTCTTTGAAAAGCAATCACAGGATACTTGCAAGGTACATTGGTTTCTGAAGAAAACATAGTCTGCAAATCACCATTCAAAGTTTTCTGCTAAAGACCAACACAGACAATATGCTGAGAACCAAAATAACTTTTTCAGCCTTTAAACATGCTGCACCACCTGCATTTCTTGTCGTGGACAAGTTATCACCTTCCATTCAATTACCCAAGGTGTCTTCCATTTAATCTACCGTATAAGCAGTCACCAGTTAATGTTAATTCCCCATCACTTTTTTGGATGACTTCACTAGTATTCTAAGTGGTATTCTGGTTTGGTTTTGTTTTTGGAATCTTTATAATGTCTACATAGAAGTTTAGGGTGGAAATCCCTTGGGGAGGGTGGAACTAAGCAAATGTCCTGAAGCTCTGTAAGTAGCACAATGGAGTATGCATAGTTTACTTGGGTCTCTTGTTTGCTGGAGGGAGAGGCTAGTGATTACTGCTGGAAAGGGGCTGAATATGCGACCACAGCTTCACGGTCTCCTTTTTCCAATTTGTTTTCTCTCATGACACCAGCTTATTTTTCTGAAACACAAATCTGACCTCAATTCTCACTGTGTAAAAACAGTTAGCCATTTTTTTTTAACTTTGTTTCCTGGAGAATGGGGGATAGAATCCCCTCAGTAGACCTCTAGCTTTGCACTAGTATTTGCCTCCCACAATTCCTGAATATTCCATGCCTTCTCTTATGTTATTTTATCCTGCATGGTCTGCCTTTGCCCGAAGTACTTTTTACAACCCTCAAATCTTGTGAACCACTACTGATCTTTCGAGACCCTTTTAATGTCTGCTTCATCCGTGAAGCCCTTTAACTTTTACAGTTAGAGTTAATCATTCCAAAATCTGCATTCCTGTAGCACTAGCACCACTTCTGATCGTATTTTGATTTCTTATCTTTTTCTTGCCCCTTTGACTATTCAATAGGATGTTATTAATTTTTGCATTTGCTACCCACTCCTAAATACTTGTACTTCTTCTGGAAAAAAATAATAAAATAGAAAGTTTAAATGTGAACATCAACCTACTGACATGTTATAAATGGTACTCGTATTTGTGAAGAGGCATCTAACACCAAGTGAATACAGTCATCCTTTCATATCCATGAGAGATTAGTTCCAGGAACTTCTGCAGATACCGAAATCCATGGATGCTTAAGTCCCTGATATAAAATGGTGTAGTATTGGCATATAGTCTCTGCACATCCCCCTGTATACTTTAAATCATCTCTAGATTACTCATGATACCTGAAACAATGTAAGTGCTATGTAAATAGTAGTTACACTTTATGGCTTAGGGACTAATAACAAGAAAAAAAAAGTCTGTACATGTTCAGTACAGATGCAATTAAAAATATTTTCTATCACTGTTGTTTGAATCCCTGGATGTGGATCCCATTGATGTAGAGGGCCAACTGTACTTATTCACAGTGGACACAAAATTAGGCAAAGTTTAACTGGCTACCCATATATGAACCCTCTCATGTGCACAGCCTGAACTCTCTAGCAGATGCCATGCCATCGCAAAAGATGGGCTCTCATAGTGGTGGCCAATGAACCAAACTGTCTATCAATCAGTTTTTATAATCTCTTTTCACTTGTGATCTCTTTGCAAGTTCTCTTCATTTTCAACTTTGGTGTCTAGATTTACACAGTTAAATCTGGAGCTGTGATATGAGAGCAGTAAGGATGGCTTTGAAAATAACTTTGGAGATATTATAAAATGGATTTTGGAGTCTATTAACTACTGTATTTGGGAGAAAATTAAGAATTAAGGATGTAAATTATGCTTTATCAATGATATGTTCACATAAGTATCATATATTATCTACTTTTAAAGCAATATTTGTGGCCCATTCCCCTTTTATTTTACTAAAATATAGACTTCAACTTACTAAATAAGGTAAAATGAAATAATAGAGTAGCCATGAGGCCAGGATTCCAAAAATTGGGGTCATGGCCCTGTTTCTGGCTGAAATAAAATAATTTAATTTCTTTGTTTTATTATTTTTATAATAAGAGATTTTAATGAGAAGATCTTAAAAATTGACTCCTACTTAACAAATAATTAAATATGTAGTCCACAAAAGGGTGTGTGTCGATGTGTGCCTTACACATTAAAGTACAATGAATATTACCTAAATCTGTCTTAATTACTGCTTCCTGATTTAACATTTTATTATCACTAGACTCTGGGTCACTTGACATAGACAGTATGTATCGCACAACTCATTTTTGTAAAGTCACTTCTTCATGGAAGTCCAGCTGATAGTGTAAAGGCTTTTTAAAGAAATCACTAAGATGGTACCTTTAAACCTCCTTGGCAAGAAATGTGTGTTTCATTAACAGCAAAACCAATAAAGGCCTCAACAACGTATTTCTATGCAATGCATTCAAACTACCCCGAGCCCCTCCATTGTCACAGATATGCTTCTGCTCCATCACCTTAGAAAACTTAAATTTCATTTCAGACTTGAGCCCTTCATGCAGACCAATTATTTTGGCTCACTTTAGAGACCTGCCCTCAATAAGTCTCTGCTCAAATTTCATTGCTGCCTGAATGAACTCAGAATATTAAAAAGTCTGATATATAATCACTCAACATGGTTATCAAATGAAGCAAGGCAGTCACCACTCTGTCTCAGGAAGTTCTCTATAAATGTTACTTATGTGAACAAACATTTTCAGAGGAAGCTGTTGAATAGATCGCCAAATTACAAAACATCTGGCGGACTTATGTGTGCACTTCCAGCTATCAAGGATTCTACAAGTAATCAGAGGGACAGAAAAAGGCACCTACTTTAATTTTCTAAAAATTTTCAAAGCAATATATTATATTAAGGGATTCTAATAAAATGAATGGCCACGTGCCCATAATGTGTCTAAAGAACTAAAATTGTGCATCCACCAAAAAGTCCTGTGAAAGCCCTTATTGCACATACTTCCCTACCAGCAAAAGGTAAAGGTCCAAGGAATAGGCATGGAGGCCAAAAATCAGAATAAAAGCACACAAGGGAAGCAAGTGCCATCAGCTAGAAACAACAGAATGAGACCCAAGATTTTATAAATTATAATTGGCAGGCAAAATATAAAACAAATGCATTCATGATGTTTAAAGAAAAACAAAAAGAATACAACATAGACGAAGGACAAGATATTGTAAAAATAATCAAATTGATCTGAATAAAAATTAAAGATTGCTGTTTAATTAATACATATTAAAGATAATCAAATTGATCTGAATAAAAATTAAAGATAATATTTCATAGGATAAAAGGATAATTAAAAATTTAGCAGAGGAGTAGAAAGCAAATAAGAGATAAGAAAAGTAATGCATGAGAAGAATGATCTAAAATAAGTATATGATCCACATAACACAAGGAAACAAGGAAATGGACAATATGACACAAGCTAAGAGATGTGGAAGATTGATTGAAAAGGTTTGTCATATATCTATTTGAAATTGCAGACAGAGACAAGAAGTATAGTGGGAAAGGGCAAATCTGGTCCAATAAGCCTTCTTTTTGTAATATCTAAGATCATGCCAGAATTTCTGTAGGCAAGCAGTTACAAAATTTATGATACCATTTAAACCTTAGTAAACTTGCTTTAATAAAAGCAGCACATCTGTACAGTAGTTATGTTGATGTTCTTCTAAAAGCTGAAATCGCTGTAGAACTTAGAAAAGCATGAAATCCTTCTCTATTATATTCAGCAGAAAAGCACTGCATTTTATATAGAATAGCATCTACTTGCTAAAAATTATCAGTATAGTAAGAATGTGGTGGTCGCAGATTTGCCATTATAAAGTCTGACTTGTAAACCGTATTAGGCCAGAATACACCCCCAAAATGTAACATAGTAACAATATTTAATGTGATTTTATTGGATTTATTCCAATGGGTCAGAAAGTAGCCTAATAAAAATGTATTCTACTTCTCTAGATTTCAGCATGAAACCATTAATCATAGCAAGTATAGAGAACACTGCTAACTGTGGCTACTCATTCTCTTCCCAAACTCAATGTTTTCTTTCCTGGGATTTGTGGCTCTAGAAGATTCCAGAGCTTCATGCTGTCTTAGAGTGAAGCATGCTCAGAGGGCAGGGAAGGAAGTATTAAGCCCAACTCCTAAAGACAAACGTATCCTCCAAACACACCACACAACTGTGGGGTGTTATAACATTCTCAAATATGGATCGCCTCTGTTCAGCAAATCTTTTAAACACTCCTTGAAATTGGAAGACTGCTCACATTCTTGCCTGTAATCGCCCAGCATTTTATCACTCAGGACTCTATTGCCTAGCACAGTAACAGGCCCAATGTAGACAGCATAATATAAGGAGTAAACACAAAGCTCTGGAGGGAGGCAGAGCTGGGTTGGAACCCACACTATAACTCAGGTGTTACTAAACATACCCAAGGCTCAGGGGCCTAGCCCATGAAATTAAAATCAGTTAGTTCCAGCCTCACACAGTGCTGCGAGAACGTCCCACGCAGGCTGCCACTGAGACACGGCATGATCATTTCAAAGACAATCATGTCTTCATAACTGCCTATTTACTGAATAGCTGCATTAACTCCACAGTGCCTGCTGTCTTTTTGCAATTGAAGTCAGAGTACATTTATTTAACCTTATATGGAGAATCAGTCATCCCTGGAAATAAAAAAATATAATCTCAGAAACAACTTTTTGTTTGCTTTTTATACATATAAGACCAAACAAACCTCATAGAGATAGTGGAGCATTTCCATGGAACTGTACGTAGCCCTAGGTAGCACTTCACTTGTTGGTTGGATTTTTGTCTGCTTCCTCTGCTACTGTGGCCTATCAAAGAACAGGTCCCTAGTATGTACATTTTTCTGCGCACACAACTTTCCCTCTGTCAGGAACACTTTTCTCTATTTCTGCTTGGCAGTATCTGCTTGCTCTTCAATCTCAACTCAAATTGCAGATCTTTCCTGATTGTGTCACAGCTTCCTGGGTGAACTAAGTGTCCTTCATCTATGCATCAATGGCATAATATCCATACCGCTGTCACCACTGCTTAGCACATTGTCTTGTAATGGCTTGTTAGCATGTAATTTTAGAAGCGGAATTGGGTTTTATTCACTCTGTATAGCCAGCACTGATTATATTGACTATCACATAGCAAACACTAAATATTGCACAGAGAGGTAAGTGGCACCTGGTAGATATTCAATTCATGTCGTCTAGTTAGATAAATGCAGAGATGAAAAGATGGACAAAAGGATGGGTGAATGGATGGAAAGATGGAGAGAGGGGAAAAATACGTTTTTGTTTTTCTTCCACTGAGAAATTAAAACAAAACAAAAAAAAAATAGAACAACCGTGTTACCGTTAGACTAGAGCCTGATGTAAAGGTCACTTGCAACATGACTTAAGACAAGTTTTACTAATTGTCTTAGGGTAATAAAAATAGCAGTTGTTTTTCTTGAAGTTGAAAGATTAATGAGATAGCGGCCCCACCTCTTGCTAAAGTTGCTACTTGGTAGTACGTTAAAGCATTTAGGGACATACACTGGCTTTTCAAATCCTCATTTAGTTCTGCAGCTGGCTCAAGCCAGGTTCTGGCACAATCACTTTCATCTGAGCAGTAAAACCATCTTTTAAATTAGAGGGTGCAGTGAACTGAGCACCATACCCAGAGGACACAAATGGAAATCATTTAGAGTTGCCTGATCTTTCCCTTCACTCAACACCAACACAAAACAAGCTAGTTCAGCAAATTGAAACTATAAATAATATACAACACTTCATCATTTCAGTTACCTCTTTGTACAGCATCCAAGATGCCTACAGGCCTAGATGGAGCAGCCTTATTAGAACACCAAGGGGGAGGGGCATCCCTAGCTGGCTAATCACAATACTGTCAAATTGCTACATCAAACGACTATAATTCACTGAATAGGGCAGTTATTAAAATTCCAAGTTGTCTCTATGCTGTGACCAGAATGACAATGGCAATACAGTCAGCCTTCCTCGCAAACAAGGAAACACATCAGGAAAGGTGTAGGTCCCACAATCTCCTGTATCTATTCCATGAGAGCTACCCTCAACCAAACAAATAATGTAATCAGTTTTGTACCTTCTGTTATGTGACATCATTTGTGCAGAAGAAAATAACCCAATTCTACTGAATGTCCTCATGAAAGTTAAGGTCTTAATATTCTACAACTCATAGCACAGAACTCTGCACTACAACCACCCTTCACAATCAAGAAAAGCAACAGCAAATTGGCTAATTAGCATAAGAATGTGCAAACACTATTGTCTCTTAAGTGCCATTATTAAGCATTCTAAATATAGTCATTTCAATGGTAAAATTTATGAATTATTTTCTTTTTGCTTATAACAAATCTTGGCACCCTTGTGACATATACTATAATCCTCACTAGGCAGAAAAGCCCTAAGCTAACATAAAACGAACTTTTTATGAAACCTATGAATCTAGAAGAGAAGCAATTGAATTAGTCTTGGCACCAGCCTAAAACACACTTAGATTGGAAAATTACCAAATTTAACCCAATGAAACTCAGTTATGGTTTAATGAAAAGCAGTTAAAACAAGTTTTGAATTAATCTTTCTTCCTTATCATGAAAAAAATATAATTATGGCATACATAAAACCTCATAACAATGATTAGAAAATTATTTTCTTCCTAAAACAAATTAGTTAGTACATTACTACCTGAAATCATAATTTGAAATTACTTAACAATGACAACCTTCCTTTCTGCATAAGAAGGTAGATTGCAAAAGAAATATAGTGTTGTGTTCATTCTGCACTGTTTCAGCTATGGAAAATGGTACTGGTGTGAGTTCTTTTTTACTGAAAGCTATTTAAACTAATAAAATTGAATGTCATAAAATTGGTAGTTGAATTTTCTTTTTTCTAAATTCTTTGAGATAGCTAGCTAAATAAAACATAAAATGGATATAAAATCATTAACTTTTAGATGCAGAAAGCATCTTTTAATCTATCAATTGCATAAATTTTCAAACCTGACATGAGCTGGAATTCAAACGTCTCCTAAAGAAAGGAAATGTCTCCAGGTTTGGTCTCTAAACGAAGTCACACAGGAACTCTAGACTTCACCTCTCTCACATTCCTAGATAAAGTGCAACCTACCAAGCAAAAAATAAATCATTCTCTGAGGCAATGATTTCCAACCTGTGGGATACAAGCCACTAAGGATCCCATGGTTATTGCAGTGGGCTTGAAACTCTTTCGAGTTTCACCTATATAAACTGTATTTTAATCGGTTTACCAGTGGTTTACATATTTACATATTAATACATTTTAACTATTATTAATAAAATGGATTCATTTGCAAAGCCAAAGAAAATTTATAGGCTAGAAATTTCAATCCTGCAAAGGTAATAATTTTACTCCAACTAATCCATAAACATGATGCATTGCCAACCTAAATCCCAATAGGGTTTGTTTCAGGGGTAGTGAAAAACAAAGATTAAAAGATTCTAAAGTTTGTTGAGAAGAATGATATCAGAGAATAGCTAAGATAATATTTTTAAAATAAAGGCTAACATAGAAGAATATACCTTGAATGTATTAATACACATTATGAAGATGTAGTAATTTACGTATGATGGAGGTCTAAAGTTCATGTAGCCACACTCTGGTTTTGGACTTTAAACCCTGCTTCAGAAGAACTTCCCCATCTCAAGATTTTCTTTTAATTAACCCTGTTTGTTATTTTATTTCTATATTTTTATTTAATTTTTTAATATTTGTTCCATGTAAAATTTATTATTGCATATAAGGTGAAAAGCAAATATCATTATTTCTTAAAAATAAATATCCAGTAATCCCACTAATATGTAATTATTTGTTTACTCACTGATTTAAAACACTGTCATCTTGTAAAAACTCTCATAAATATATAATAACCAATACAATTAAATATTTCTTATTAAGAAATTGGCTATGAATAATAGTAAATGTTAAAATAAACAAAACTCATGATATTATTATAGCATTTTTTTCCATGCCTAAAATGATCATTTAGATAAATATCTACCAGTGTCCAATATCTCCTTAGTGTATCAAGTAAAAACAAATAAAACTTTTCAGGACAATATATAATATAAATCAAATATTATAAAATATTTTTGTGTTTCTGTTTAAATTGATACCAAAATGGATTTTCACACTACCTTTTATTTCCCTCTATACTTTTCTGCATTTATTTTAATTTTTACTTTTTTGTTAATAAATGCCTTCCTTTCCTGAGTCTTCACAAGATTTGTCCCTATGGATATGTCCGCTTCCAAACTAACATATTAAGCACATGTTCAAATGAAAGTAGGACCCTAACCACTTGGCCATATAGTGATGGGAGAAGCCTCAGACATCTCTATACATCTATGTGTACACAAACAGAAGAACTGAGTCAACGTGAGCTCTCTGGAATTGGAAAAGTGGTTACTCTCTCTCTCTTTTTCTTTCTCTCTTCCATGTATCCATCAATTCTATCTGAAAAGAAATTTTTAGAAATCCCTGAAGATAGAGTTGGAATTTAACATTTTTATTTTTTGTGTTGAGAAACCACTATTAAAAGTAAAAATGTCAACGGGCATCTGAATTGATTAAAAAAAGTATTACTGGAAGAGCTGGCTTTGCCTCGTGAAGTTTCTCAACCTTCAACATCAAATCATAGTTAAATAGTGATCTCTTGTTTTGCTTCTAGCTATCATTGATTTATTAATCTATATCAGTAGATTGTTAAAAACTTTGCAGAATGAGATTTTATTTAGTATGATAGAACAACCATTTGAAAAAAACAAGCACCACTCCTTAATTTCCATTGGTTGATTTTTTCTGTATCTGTTCTTTAAAAAGTGGTCTCCACTACTTGTTTCCTCCCCTCAGGAGACTCGATTTTGCGGCCCATCACTTCAATCCTTCAATCACTCCGTTAATGATGTAATTATCTGTTAATTATTTGTCCTTCTATTGTACTCATTGGCAAAAATCACAATCCTGGAAAATTCAAATGTTCTGATTTCTTTTTTTTTTTTTTTTGAGACAGAGTCTTCCTCTGTCGCCCAGGCTGGAGTGCAGTGGCCGGATCTCAGCTCACTGCAACCTCCGCCTCCCGGGTTCACGCCATTCTCCTGCCTCAGCCTCCGGAGTAGCTGGGACCACAGGCGCCCGCCACCTCGCCCGGCTAATTTTTTGTATTTTTAGTAGAGACGGGGTTTCACCGTGTTAGCCAGGATGGTCTCGATCTCCTGACCTCGTGATCCGCCAGTCTCGGCCTCCCAAAGTGCTGGGATTACAGGCTTGAGCCACCGCGCCCGGCCCTAAATGTTCTGATTTCTAAACTGCTATGTGAGGGATGCTGAATAAGCCTAGAAAAAAAAAAAAAATGCACAACTTTGAAAACTGGAGGCATTACAAATTTATAGCTTCTAGTTCAAACTGGACGTTTTGTGCATCTTAACATCATTCTGGGACTCTAACGTCCTACAATGTCTCTTCAATCATCAGTTATCCTTTGTTCTTTCATACTCCACAGTGGCTGTGTGAACCATCTCCATTTTCATTGTCTCCTACTCTGCCACCTCCTGCCGCCTCACAGCCACTAGGCAGTCCTGCCCAACGAAGAAACTAGAACCACAGAAAAAGACTCCACCTATTCTGCCCAATGAAGAAACTAGAACCATAGAAAAAGACTCCACCTATTCCCTCTCCCTCCACCTACCCATTTACCTGCATACATATTTATCATGATTCCATCCCTTTTGCCAAAATTGTTTTCCCATCTAAAGTGAATTTCTCTGTGTCAAATCTTCTATTTCCCTCTTTTCCCTGCTTCTTTCCTTTACAAGGATCTTATTACAATCAATACTACTTCTTTCTTTGTCTCTAGTTTTTGCCACTTAACATTTAAACATGCTTAAGTCTCCTTATTTTGTTTACTCCCTTCCTCAACCCAGTGTGTTCTGGCTCTTTCACCTCTTCTAAGCCGAAGTCATGAAAAGGTTTACTACAGTCAACATTTTCACTTTTGTATCTCCCATTCACCCCTCAAATTCTGTAATCTAGCTTCCTACCAACGTTTCACTGAAGCTGCCAAGGCACCAATGATCTTGATGCTAAACCTAATGGACAAGGTTTAATATTAATCTTAGGTAAAACGTGGCCCCCTTTGGGGCTATGAAACAATACTCCCCAGACTTTATTTTTATTTTGAGATGGAGTCTTGCTCTGTTGCCCAGGCTGGAGTGCAGTGGTGCAATCTCGGCTCCCTGCAACCTCCACCTCCCGGGTTCAAGCAGTTCTCCTCCTCAGCCACCTAAGTAGCTGGGATAACAAACAGGCACCCACCACCACACCCAGCTATTTTTTTTTTTTTTTTTTTTTTAGTAGAGATGGGGTTTCACCATGTTGGCCAGGCTGGTCTCGAACTCCTGACCTCAGGTGATCCTCCTGCCTACTCTTCCTCTCACTTTTTTTCACCAGATCCTCTCCTTCTGCTTATTTCTTAAAATATCATTTTTTCCCTCAGGATTGATCTCATCCACTCCAACTCTTCAATTACCACCTGTCTCCTAATAACTCTTTAGTCTATATTTCTACCTCAGACTTTTCTCATTTGTTCCTTTCTTGTATACTTACTTCTACTGAATATCTTCTCTTCTATAGCATAAAAGCACCTTACTCACAACGTTCCCAAAGCTGAATGTTCATCTTTCACCACAAATCTGTCCTCTGTTTCAGAAATGGTCCCAGCTTCCATTCAGTTGTTTAAGCCAAAAATGTGGGTGTCCCATTTGATTTCTCCTTTCCTAAAATCCTATCAACACTACTTTCTTAATGTTTCTTAGTGTCATTTATTAATCTCCATCAGCATGACTTCAGATTAGGCCATCAATTACTGATTCCTGCACATGAATGAATACTTTTCTAACAGATGTCCCTGTCTATAGTCTTGTCTTTCTTTAATATCTCCACTGCAATCAGAGTTATACTTCAAAAATTCAAATCTGATTATGTCACTTATTCTATTAAAACTCTCAGTGTTTGGAGTATTTCCCAGTTTCTTTTCATGGCTTTTAAAACCCTCCATGATCTTAGCTGTCTAGTCTTCCCCATTCTAACTCACTCCTGCTCCAGGCATACGAAATTACTGGCTATTCTCTAAATTAGACACTTAATTTTGCTTTAGAGATTCTATGCTACTGTTTTCTACGTCTAAAATATGCTTCCACTACCCAAGCTTTTAGGTTCCAGGTTTGATATCAACACCACCACAAGGCATTTCTGACTCATTTGCTTTGTTTACAGAATTAGGTGCCTATAGATGCCATTATTATAATGCTTAATACAATTAATTTTAATTGCCTGTTAATTTTTCTGTCACCCAAATGAGAGTGTCTTTAAGAGATATATAAAGTCTCTTTTTAATTGTGTTTTTAGAGTTCACTGTATGTAATGCCTGGCTCATGTAGATTCATGTAGATGTGCTATCAAAAACTGTTGGATGATTGATGATAGTCAGTTGCCCAGAAAGTTGTGAGTTAACAGAAAAAAACTTGAGATACCAGGGTAGCTTATTAGGCAGGTCAGAGGACCTGCATAATAAAATTAAAAATAAATCAAAAAATGTTATTATCAGAGACATATTGCCCATTTTATGCTGCAATCATCTAACTGACTGGGGATTTTTAACAGTGCCATAACTCATCATCGTGTTGATCCAAAAGCCACTATTCCACGTCAAATGGATAACTTAAATGGCTCCTTCACCACCCACTTCCAACAGTTTTAAAGTAGGAAAGAAGTACCACGTACATATATTACATTTTTAATTTTTATTAAACTAGCTAATTGAACAGATAGCTTGGATATATTCCATTTATATTAGGTATTAAAAATACATTCAATAGTGCAAATGGTAATTCTCATTTAGAGTTGTTGGTATGGCACCAATTTTGATTGGTAGAGAGATGCATCAGAATCACTTTCAACCACTGCCTTCATAAGGAGACTTAGATCCCATCCATTATCACTGAGCATCTCTGCCATAGAGAGTTGATGTTAGGGAA